>NC_080558.1:44313727-44618580 GCF_030253575.1 Rhododendron vialii | reverse complement strand
GGAACAGAGGAGATCGGACCCCCCGATCATGTTCTCTAATGTTAAACAGTGACCCCCCCAAAAAAATCACATTTGAGCAAGGGCTCGGGATCGGAATTTCTTTTTGTCATTGTAAACTCTTTCACTACATTGGAACTCTCATCGAGCTATGTATGTAAGCAAATGGGCCCAACCATGTAAAAATCACATTTTTGTCTCATTTTTCTCTTTGGCTCTGTTCAATTGCTGGGCGCGCAAGGAAAAGGAAGTACACGAATACATCTAACTTTCTTGATTTTTATGTGTTCAGTTAGCAGAAAGTTGTGGAACCAAGAAAAAGTAACGCAAAAACTGCAAGATTTTGCAGGAATTCTATTTTTCCACGAGTTTCCTATGCAATTAAAGTATCGTTTTCCAACCTTTCTACAAATTCTTTTATCAACTGAACCAAGAAAAAAACATTTCTTTTTTCTTTACTTCACTCCACTAAAACTAAAACTTTTCCCAGAACAATATCCCCCTATCAATTTCTTGCCAATTAAATCGAGCCTTTGGTGTGCATTAGTTTGTTGTTTACTTCCTTTTTGAGTAATGGAAAACAACATATGTATAGGTGTTTGTTTATGAGAGAGAGAGAGAGAGAGAGACCTGTAACTATAGCAGTGAGGCCAGTACCATCAATTCCTTGGGTAACTTCCTCAGCAGTAGAAGAGGCTGAGAACCCAGATGGGTTTTTTCTCCCAAATATCCACATTCTTGCTCTGATTTCTTTTTCTGATTTCTTGTTCTTCAAAAACTCAAACCAATTCCCACTTTCGTTTCTACTTTCAAATGCACTCTATACATAGAGGGAGCAGGGCGGTTCGACCTTTGTATGTCGGAGGGGCCTCTAAATAATACTACTACTATACACCACCCTGAAGTTCTCCTTAAGGACATTGTACCCATGAGCTTCTGAAAATTACCCTCTTCTCCCCAAAGGTTTATAGCCACAGTCTTAGACATAATCCTTCAAAATGCCCTATGCTCGCGCTCTCAATTCTCGTCGTGCGCTCGCACTTTCAATTCTTACACTCATGAGTTTTAGCTGTTTTGGAGATTTTTTAGAGACGCTTTCAAGTCCGCGCTCCCGCATTCACACCTGCTCACGCTCTATGTGACTTAGGGCATAGTACATCTTTTCCATCGCAGATAAGTCAAATAATAATAACAATAGATTATGCTAGTATGAAAAATCACAAAAAAAATGCCAATTTTAATCTTCTTTTAAACAACCCCCCCCCCCCCCCCCCCCCCCCCGAAAAAGCTCTCAAAAACCTCGCAAGCCAATTGTCACCCTCCACTATTTACTCAAACTTCATTACTTTCGAACCCATACACTCCATCGTGTCCCGACCGCGGTGTATGCATACACCAAGCCAAAATAAAATAATTGTGAAGATATGATATGAGATGGGAACCACCTCTTAAAGTGCTATAGTGCTTCATTTGGCTCATCATCTTGCAAGACTAATGTTGTTGTGTGCTACCAATAGAGAGTAAGCCAAAAGCAAAATGACTATCAACTTTATCGACGAACACAACAATTCAAGCAATCGTCTTTTCCCTAATCTAACATATTATAATCTCATGCAAAATCTCTATCCGAAAAGCAATCGCCAATGCTAAAATAGTAAAAGTGGTTGGCTCCATTTAGTCAATGATTTAGGAGTAGAAAGCTCTCAACGACAACACCGTCGACCAAAATGCTCCATTGAGTCAATGAATATGAGGTATCTAACTTAGAGATTCGGCGGTCTATGTTGTGATTTGGTAGATTTGGCGGTAAATTATGTGTTAGAAGGGGAAAAAAGGTGACAAAATGGTAATGAACTGTGTCACGCCCCGATCTCGCACGACCCGACCACGTGAGTTCTAAGGAAGAAAAAATATATATATCTTTTTGAAAGGGCTTTTTCAAAATGGTCAACACCAATAAAAAGAAAACCTGAAAGTTTTACCATAAAGACCAATGAGACTTCCCACCTCTCCAACAATAGAAAAATTACCTATAAGCATATTCACGTTCAAGTTTTTGAGAGAGTCAAAATATTTTATTAAATTTATTACAACCCAAGAGAATGCCAAGTCACAGGACTTCCAAAATCTTACTATCAAATTAATGGAATACAAGTATATCAACTAAGCTCATAAAAATATAACAAACCAAACACTATCATGTCTCCGGATCCACCGCCTTACCTGAAAAAGGTTGGATTATACAACGTGAGTCGACACTCAATAGGAAACGTGCTAAAGGCGAAGATAAGAGAACGCAAGCAAAATACACAATACACAAAATAATTTGTTCTTGTCTACTTCTTTTCGAATACATCAATTTGCGAGTATACACGATATCCTAAGAGAAAGCGCATTTTAATGATCCCAAAAAAAAATTGAATGTAATACTAACATTTCCTTCTCAAATATCAAACCGAAGTAAATAAATAAATAAAACAATCCGATACGGTACAATACGATGAAAATCCAATTCCTAAGTACCAAGTTATAATCAAATCACGTAAACTCATCTCATCTCATATACCCAAAATCCTTCAAACACAAAACACGTTAAATTATTTAGTCAAGTAGGAGAAAATAAGAGCACATAAGACCGATGGTCCAAATTAACAAGTTGTGTACCATTCCTAGGCGACTGATCAGGTCCTTAATCATCCAAATTTATGGGCGACTAACCCAAAGGCCTATGGTACACCTTATCCCGCGTGGGTTTACGGACTATACACCGACGGATAAACTTATTATCCACATGCTTCCGGCTACACAACAAGTACAAAATGGTCAAGTCAACCTCCAATACGTGGCTCACTAGCCCAAATAACAAGTACCAATTCCGAATCATCCAAAACTACGAGAAAGATCATACAATCTAGTCATAATCTCGAATCCGATTAGAAATTAGTGAAAACTGTCATCGTCGCAATATATATAATGAAGCAAGGGAGCAAATATAAGTTCAATCATTATTAAGTTTGTGTCTAATTACAAGAATTGTTTTTAATTAATTTTTTTTTGTCATTATATCGTACCCTTCGTAAGCATGTAAAATTGAACAACATACTACATGATCATATACTCCAGCACACTACACTCTTAGCAAGTACGACATAGTAAAAATCGCATATCTGGTAACAACTATCAAAATCATGAAAAACCTTTATACCCAAAATATTTCTATATATGAGGTACATATAGCATATACACTTAGAGCTCTCTAAAATTTTGGAAAAAAAACACACAATATCACGAATTTAAAGCACATCTTACTATACGTTCCCATATTTAAGCATTTAGCAAGAATCCTACCTCAAAAATGAAAACCTCCGAATTTGCTAGGAACTCCAAAGTTGGCCGATCAAGATTTTGTTCGGATAGATGCGTAGCCCTCCGTCCGTAGATCACGTTTTCTTCTTGACTTGTTGCGAGATTCTCGAGTCTTGGCCCTCAATTTTTGAGATTGAAGTCTAGGGTTTGAGAGAGAGAGAGAGAGAAAACAGAGAGAATACGCAGGAAAAGAAAAAAAAAACAGTAATGCTACACGCACAGATTTTGTGCACAGATTTTTTTGTGGGGCCCACTACGGGTCCCACACAAATAATCCGATCCGTTCATTAAATGTAAAATATTTTTTCAAGGGCCCCTACAAAAAATCAGCTCAATCCGATATCTATAAGTGTTTGATTCAATCATTTAACTTTTCAATATCCTGAGATTCGAATGAAAAGTTAAATGATTGAATCAAGCATCTATGAGTATCGGATTGAGCTGATTTTTTGCAGGGGGCCTTGAAAAAATGTTTTACATTTAATGAACGGCTCGGATTATTTGTGTGGGACCCGTAGTGAGCCCCACAAAAAATCTGTGCACATTTGCTGTGTGTGTAGCATTACTGAAAAAAAAAAAGAGAGAGAGAAGAAGAAATGAGGAATCGGGCTGATCCCATTCTCATATTTTAAGTGTAGTTACTACACTACACCCCCTCAACTTCCTTAGGCACTTCCTCAAGTTCTAGAATTTAATATGTAGATACACTACCACCCCATGAGTTATAAAAATAAGTCTTTAACTAATTTTAAAAGCTATCCGATATGGGTCCCCCAACACTCTCGCCCTATGGTCCACGGACTCGGGCCCGCATAACCAACATACGTATATATAAAGAAATCCATTACTCAAAAATTATCTAATTATAATTCCACATACCAACATCAATAAAATAAATTTAAAATTGGACACTGGTCTCTACAAAATGAGTAAAGAGAGGTAATTGTCGGTAGCAACGTTTCATTCTTGGGTTGGATCTGATGAGTCATTTGGCCTCAGATTGTGTAATTGTCGGTGTCTCTCACTTGTCAAGCATTGAGGGTGGTTCGCCGCCGATGAGGGGTGGGTATCTAGGGCCCGGAGCTAGTTAGGATTTGGTCTCGGGAGGTAGAGGATGAATCTAGGCTCTATTTAGTTATTTAAATGTTGCTTAGTTTTTTGATGTTTTTTCTTGTTCCTTTTGTCATTGTAATACTTGTATTTCAGTGATAATAAAATCTTTGGTTAAAAATAAAAAAAAAAGAGAGGTAAAAAAGCCAAAGAGATACTCTAATAAAGAAAAAGGTCAAAGGGCGCAAGGCAAGAGGCTAAGAAGGAATATTCTCCATATGTATGAGACAGGGTATTATGGTGACTTTAATAATTAATTAAAGTTAAGGAGACCATCTTTAACGCGGAGTTACTGGAATTTCTCATAGCTCAAGGGAAATCTATCATTTGATCAAAGTTTAGGGGAGGTAAGTGTAGATTGACATAAATTGTATTTTATGCTCATGTTTTTGTTTCTTTATTTAAGTAGTGTTGCTATAAAGAAGAAATAAACTATTGATACTTATTATTGTATAAATACTTATTTTTACGAAAGGGAAATAAGTACTTATCTTTTAAGAATGAAATTTTAAACTCAAAAATTAAGTGATTACGCAAATAATTTTTCTATCAATATGGATCTTATTTTATAGATCTCATTGAGATCTTTTATATAGTACAAAAAAAATTGAAAAATCATTTTTCATTTATATTATATATTTTTGAGTTTGAAAATATGAAATAAATAGTTATTTTTTAATAAGGTGCTCTGGAACGGAGCCTAAAACATCACTAATGACAAACTGACCCAAAAGAGACATCACAAATGACGTTGGCGGTAATACCAAACGTCATGAGTGACAAAGTGTTTTGATGTGATTTCTTTTTTATGACTTAAGTGTCCGGACCAGTTTACGTGCATCGCGACTAATCCTAAAGGACCAATCCCACCCGCTATTTGTAGCAATTAAGAGGTTTCATACACTAGACCTTAAAAAAGAGCAAATTTTTAAATCTTAAGCCTTGACTACTAGGTCAACCCGGGTTAGTTGGTTACCCTAACAGTCACTTTAGATGAGAGAAAAAAAGGATATGCAGTCATAATATGTTTTCAAAACACTTTAGATGAAGTGTTTCGAACGTGAAATCTTAAAAAGGAGCAAATCTCTACCAAATCGTACGGTGTTTTGCTGAAAAACGGTCAGAAATAAAATAGAACGTGTATGCATTCATACACGTTCATAATAGCTTTTCAATTTTTCAATTTCAGCTATTTTATTCATTCAAGGAAGCGAAAGGGTTGGCAATTTTAAGATCCATTTCTAACTGCATATATATTTAGCTGACAAATTGTAGAGACCCGTATTTTTGAGACTATATTTTTTCTTTTGCAATCGTACGGCTCGTTGAGATAGACGGTGCGGATATTCGGTGTGACATCTTCGTGGGAGGATATAACGGTAATTGTGCGAGAGGTGCACATGTGTGTGTGGGGGGTGGGAGCATGGGATTAATCCCCATGCCAATAATTTCCCCAGGAGAATCATTTCTCCCATTTTTTTTTCTCTCTTTTTCTCTCTCGGCTATCTCTCTCTCCTCCTCTCCTCCGAAAAACTCCCTCTTCTCTTCTCTCTTCGATTTCATCTACTTAGGGTGTGATTCCGGACAAGGCCAGAGAATTAAAGTTGTTATACGGAGCACGAGCTTTCCAAATATCCAAGAAAATTCATGATCGGACCTCGTTAGAGCTTGGTTGACTCGGTCAAAGGCTCGGATTTTGCTCAAAACCCATGAGGTAGGGATTTCTCACTTCTATTATGTGTGTATGTGTTGATTTGGTGTTTGAATCGTGCCCTAGATCGTTGTTTTCGTTGTTAAAAATGTTCTGGTGGAGTCTGAAAATCATGCAGTGAAAACCCATGTCCTACCGGTAGGAGTTTTGGCCCTACCGGTACAAAAGCTGTCCAGTAATGTCATTTTCGTGAAATTGTGGTCTCCTACCGGTAGGAAAATGTGTCCTACCGGTAGGAAATGAAAAATTCAGCATTTTGGCAAAACTTCGAACGGGCATAACTTTTTCATCCGAACTCTGTTTTGGGCAAATTTTATATCAAAATTCATGTACCGAAAATGTACTTTCCAATGGTGGTGGTCTCATCTCCCAATTCTTAACCGATAAGATTTGGCAGCCAAAATAAGATAGATATATTCGTATACGTTGGGAAATCCTTTTTCCTTAGAATCGTTTGGGTGAAACATGGGTGTTCTTAGGTTCCCCTGAGTACTAGTTGAATGGTTTGACGAGGCTAGTAGTATACTAAATGCTTGGTAGTGGTCGTTGGGTTCCGTATGAGTCGTTTGACACCGAAACGAGGGTTTAGAGAATATAAGGAGTATAGGTGGCCAAATGTTGTATGTGTTGACATGCGAAGTGAAAAACGAACACATAGAATTCTTCTTGAGTTAAACAATGCTAAGCATGGATACCCGAGACAATTCCTTGTGTTTGATATGTGGTACACCTCTTGCGTAACTTATACGATTTTGCGAGTTGCAAGGTGGAAGTCCATGAACTCGCTATGAGAGTTTATCTTTTGATGTGTGAGTGCTTGTATGGTGATGAGAAATTACTAACGTAACGATTGCGAGTTGATTGAGATGAAATTATCTGTACTACTTTTATGTGAATAAGTTTTCGTTGTGAATTCATTATATGTGACTGGAATGAATGGCTAAATTGTAAAGTGTATCGAAGGAATTGTGGTATGGTGACCTTTGATGTGTGACTTGAATTAGTTCCATCAGTGAGGACGAAACTAGTGGGGAGTATCGGGATTTCTTAATTGGCCTGGCAGGAGCTTTTGCTCATGATACAGAATGATGAGGAAATTGTGACACGATGTGAATGGAAATGGGCTATCATTGTGAAAGTGTAAGTAAGTGATACGAAAGACATTGGTGTTGCGGTTCTTTGATTACGATAGTTTCATAAGTCAAGATATCGGATTGGTGATTCGAAGTGATATGAGGGACAGTGGCAGTCATGAGAAAATCATATAGATAGTAAGTCCTCGTGGTTGAATTAGAGTTTTGGTGTGTAGTCACGGTACTTCATTTATGTCTTCGACCTTGGGAAAATTACTAGTTGTGTTTCGTTTCATCATTTGAGATACCGTACCTTGCTTTTGTTATTCATTCCACCTGTCATCCCATTCGTATATAATAGTTGTGTAGATTTCTCTACTGGGCACGTGTTTGCTCAACCTACCATTTCAGGTTCATTGCAGGTCATGGTCATGGTCATGGAGTACTTGGAGTGCATGCTGACATTATCGATTAAAGCTATTTTGGAGAGCACTTTATTTTTCTTGTTTAACAAACGACTTTGTTATGAAATTCCTACTTTGAAAGATTGTATTTGTAGACCAATTTATGGAATCGGAAACTGTATTGTATTTTGGGGTATTGTACGTACGATTGTGAGGACTTTGTATTTCAAATGGTATTGTTAATTTATGTTGAAAATCGAGGGCGTGACAACTTGGTATCAGAGCATTAGGTTTGAATACCTAGAGACCGTGGGGAGACTTAGTCTCAGGGGTTCAAAAAAAAAAGTCATTGCATATTTTTAACAAAACATGAGTGTGCTTGCCTGACTGATGTGTGTTCATTGATGTGGCATTGCATCTGTGTTTATGCGAATTGGTGGAATGTGGTTGACTCATGTAAAAAAGAAAAAGAAGAAGAAGAAGAGAAGTTTGACCTCTTTGTAGTGACTACGGTTGCGAAGTTACTGTTATTAGTTTTGATCTTGAGCCGTTTGTGGTAAGGTATCCTTTCAGATGAGATGTTAGACAAAAAAAAAATTTTGAAAAGTCGAGATTGTTGTAGTGGTTATGCGTAGTGGCGAGGTTGAAATGTGAAAGATGATATCCGTTAGTATGTAAAAGAAGTGTTGTATTGTTAACAAGGTTTGTGAGCTAAATACTTGATGCGTTTTATTTGAATTGTGTAGATTATGTGTTAAGTTTAAATACCTTAAGTAATTTTCATGTGATGCGAGGTGTATCATAGCTAAAGGATTGAACTAGTGAGTGTCTTGAATGTATGAAGAGATGATGTCTTGTTGTGGTAATGATTGTGTTTATTATTGTTATGGTAGTTATAGGGGTAGTGGTTTTAAGAATAGGTAAGACAGGTGGAACCCTTGTAAGTATCTGAGATTGACTTAGGAAGATGAGAGTTGTAGGTAGGGTGTTTAGAAACAGTATGTGTCTTCTGGACACCCAGGCGACTACCGAAGAGATCCAGTTGGAAGAGGCGCTTGATCACCGCTCCTTCTAGATGGAAGTCTCGGGAAGTCAATCGGATACTAGGTTTATATTAAGGGGTAAGATCTCTAGGCTTGAGGCAGATAACTATATATAGAAATTTCGTAGAAAAATGATGTGCTGTGGTGTTGTCGTAGTCATTGTGGTGATTGCCGTAGCGGTAGTGTTATGAGGGGTCGATAGGAGAATATTAGTTGTGTTATTCGGAGATAGGGAAAATAAGACACAAGGAGAAAGATAGTGATGTGATTTAAGTCAAGTGGTCAATGTAAGGCAAAGTAAGAAAATTGTTTGAAGTAAAGGCGATATAAGGGTGAACTGTTAAGGCTAATAATGAAGTGGAGTGTAGTTGGCATCCTTAGTTGGAATGGTGTGAAATTCATGGCAAGTGAGACTATTAGAAGTTCTTGGTGCGAGTGAAATTGATTCTTGAGTAATGAGGTAGTACGAGTCTTAGAATATAAAGAGGAATATAGACATGTTATTTGTAACCCCAGAGTCTTGTTAGTGTTTAGAAGAGGTTTATCAATTTGTTTGTATTTATATTGGTGTTTAAAATTTTAGTATCGAGAAAATCAATAGCAGTAAAAGTTTATTAGTGCAACTATTGCATACATTGTGTAGGTATTTGGGCGATGAAATATCGTGTGATTGTAAAGTTGATAGAGAAATGATTAATATTGATGTTGCGTATTTGTTACATGATATTCGAGATTGTGAAAATGGGAAACATGTGACTTGAGTAGGCTAATTGACGAGAGTGTTCGAGATTGATGGGTAAACAGAAAATGTGAAAGGTATCGTGAAGTTGAAAGGAACGAGATTACCATTGGGCTTTCTAGAGTGATGAAATGTGAAGTGATGGATACTTTGTGAGTCCGATGGACACTTTGTGAGTCCGATGGATACTTTGTGAGTCCGATGGACACTTTGTGAGGTTGTTGGATACTTTGTGAGTCCGTGGATGCTTTGTGAGACTGATGGATACTTTGTGAGTCCGATGGACACTTTGTGAGTTCGATGGATACTTTGTGAGTCCGATGGACACTTTGTGAGGTTGTTGGATACTTTGTGAGTCCGTGGATGCTTTGTGAGACTGATGGATACTTTGTGAGTCCGATGGGCACTTTATGAGACCGCTGGATACTTTGTGAGTCTGATTGACACTTTGTGAGATTGCTGGATACTTGGTGAGTCCGTTGGATACTTTGTGAGTTGGTGAATCTGCTGGATACTGAGTGAGCCTGTTAATGCGTGGATGTGTCTGGCATTGTGTAAGCTATTAAATTGCATTGTGGGTTTGTTGAAATATTTCGTGAATGAAATGTGCTGTTGTTTAGTTCTAACCTACATATTTGATTTATTATGTAATCTCAATGCGTGAAATTTGCTTTAAGTATATGATGTAGAATAAACAGTGATGCTTATGTGGGTAGTTGCTATGAGTGTATGCCTTTCTTGAGTAGCAACAACGATGTTTGGAGAATTGGGTTTAAGGAAATAGTGGATTGATAGTTTACCAGAATGGTTTTAATGTGTCTTGTGAAGAGTTATGTAAAAGGGACGCGTTACAATAGGGGAGAGTTTGGATTTTCGAAAATAGAAACCGATAGTGATTCAGAGTGGGCTAGAGAATATGAAGTAGTGTTGAACTCTTAGTTGTGTTTGAGTGTTAAATGGCCGAAAAAAAATGTTTGAGATTTGTGCAGAGTCGATATAAAAGTTGTGTTGGTAAACAGAAATGTGAGTCAGAGATAAAGGTTGATGATTTTGTGTTAGGTGTGTTTCGTCGTACCAAGGGAGGTGAACCCTGTCTTTGAGAAAGGGAAGTGAGTAGCGAGGTGCGTGAAATAATTTGAGATTGTTAAAGAGAATAATGCAACTATCTATTATCAATGGTATTGATAGAATTGAATCAATTGTGGGGTGTGTTTATTTTATTTTATTTTTATTTTTGGAGACGAAAGATGTATTAATAGCTTTGAAATGTGAGACGTTCAACGAGGGTGAGTTGGTGTTAAAATTGAGCAAATGGTGATGATCGTTATGTAGTGATTGAGTTTTGGGTTTCTTGGTTTTATTACAGTGGAGAGTATTTGGGTATTCAAAAAAAAATATTGATGGATTGATCTATCAGTTGGTATTGGGAAAATGAAGCTTATGAGTATTAGAATTATAGTTATTATAAGCAGTTTAGTATGTCCTTCTGGGAAGTTCAAGAGATACTTAGTGGAATAAACTGAAAAGAATGAGAATGAGGAATTCTAGAGTTCGACGAACGTGAGATTATAAACTGTTGAATCTCGGTGGGATTGTCATGAAGATATGTGGGGACTAGTATTTTGGTATAGATGTTAGGATTTGAAAATATGATAAAGATGATGGAGGTTTGTGGCTGAGTGTTGAGTGATAAGACCATACCATTAGTGAGGGTTCTGAGGAGCAAACGAGATAAGGAAGAATCTGCGTAGAAAAGAAAGAATGATGTTATAAGTATGAAATTGCAACATGAGGTTTGGTAGTACGATTGGTGACTCGGCTGGGTTTGGGTTGGCAAATTTCGAGGACGAAATTTCTTTAAGGAGGGCAGGGTGTAGAGACCCGTATTTTTGAGACTATATTTTTTCTTTTGCAATCGTACGGCTCGTTGAGATAGACGGTGCGGATATTCGGTGTGACATCTTCGTGGGAGGATATAACGGTAATTGTGCGAGAGGTGCACATGTGTGTGTGGGGGGTGGGAGCATGGGATTAATCCCCATGCCAATAATTTCCCCAGGAGAATCATTTCTCCCATTTTTTTTTCTCTCTTTTTCTCTCTCGGCTATCTCTCTCTCCTCCTCTCCTCCGAAAAACTCCCTCTTCTCTTCTCTCTTCGATTTCATCTACTTAGGGTGTGATTCCGGACAAGGCCAGAGAATTAAAGTTGTTATACGGAGCACGAGCTTTCCAAATATCCAAGAAAATTCATGATCGGACCTCGTTAGAGCTTGGTTGACTCGGTCAAAGGCTCGGATTTTGCTCAAAACCCATGAGGTAGGGATTTCTCACTTCTATTATGTGTGTATGTGTTGATTTGGTGTTTGAATCGTGCCCTAGATCGTTGTTTTCGTTGTTAAAAATGTTCTGGTGGAGTCTGAAAATCATGCAGTGAAAACCCATGTCCTACCGGTAGGAGTTTTGGCCCTACCGGTACAAAAGCTGTCCAGTAATGTCATTTTCGTGAAATTGTGGTCTCCTACCGGTAGGAAAATGTGTCCTACCGGTAGGAAATGAAAAATTCAGCATTTTGGCAAAACTTCGAACGGGCATAACTTTTTCATCCGAACTCTGTTTTGGGCAAATTTTATATCAAAATTCATGTACCGAAAATGTACTTTCCAATGGTGGTGGTCTCATCTCCCAATTCTTAACCGATAAGATTTGGCAGCCAAAATAAGATAGATATATTCGTATACGTTGGGAAATCCTTTTTCCTTAGAATCGTTTGGGTGAAACATGGGTGTTCTTAGGTTCCCCTGAGTACTAGTTGAATGGTTTGACGAGGCTAGTAGTATACTAAATGCTTGGTAGTGGTCGTTGGGTTCCGTATGAGTCGTTTGACACCGAAACGAGGGTTTAGAGAATATAAGGAGTATAGGTGGCCAAATGTTGTATGTGTTGACATGCGAAGTGAAAAACGAACACATAGAATTCTTCTTGAGTTAAACAATGCTAAGCATGGATACCCGAGACAATTCCTTGTGTTTGATATGTGGTACACCTCTTGCGTAACTTATACGATTTTGCGAGTTGCAAGGTGGAAGTCCATGAACTCGCTATGAGAGTTTATCTTTTGATGTGTGAGTGCTTGTATGGTGATGAGAAATTACTAACGTAACGATTGCGAGTTGATTGAGATGAAATTATCTGTACTACTTTTATGTGAATAAGTTTTCGTTGTGAATTCATTATATGTGACTGGAATGAATGGCTAAATTGTAAAGTGTATCGAAGGAATTGTGGTATGGTGACCTTTGATGTGTGACTTGAATTAGTTCCATCAGTGAGGACGAAACTAGTGGGGAGTATCGGGATTTCTTAATTGGCCTGGCAGGAGCTTTTGCTCATGATACAGAATGATGAGGAAATTGTGACACGATGTGAATGGAAATGGGCTATCATTGTGAAAGTGTAAGTAAGTGATACGAAAGACATTGGTGTTGCGGTTCTTTGATTACGATAGTTTCATAAGTCAAGATATCGGATTGGTGATTCGAAGTGATATGAGGGACAGTGGCAGTCATGAGAAAATCATATAGATAGTAAGTCCTCGTGGTTGAATTAGAGTTTTGGTGTGTAGTCACGGTACTTCATTTATGTCTTCGACCTTGGGAAAATTACTAGTTGTGTTTCGTTTCATCATTTGAGATACCGTACCTTGCTTTTGTTATTCATTCCACCTGTCATCCCATTCGTATATAATAGTTGTGTAGATTTCTCTACTGGGCACGTGTTTGCTCAACCTACCATTTCAGGTTCATTGCAGGTCATGGTCATGGTCATGGAGTACTTGGAGTGCATGCTGACATTATCGATTAAAGCTATTTTGGAGAGCACTTTATTTTTCTTGTTTAACAAACGACTTTGTTATGAAATTCCTACTTTGAAAGATTGTATTTGTAGACCAATTTATGGAATCGGAAACTGTATTGTATTTTGGGGTATTGTACGTACGATTGTGAGGACTTTGTATTTCAAATGGTATTGTTAATTTATGTTGAAAATCGAGGGCGTGACACAAATAACCATTGAAAAGAATCAAATTTGTTTCTACTGCAAATTAGTTTTTCAAGGTGGTGATTATAACATCCACCCTTTTGGCTTGCCCCCAAACAAGGCTCTGTTTCTTTTGCTCCGTGCTCACCATTTTAAAACGTAAAATAGAAGTGAGAAACTTACGTCCAGATCCAATGGTAAGAAGAACTGCACGTCTAATTAGGAGTGGGCATCATGTCGTGTGACTCGTGTCATCTCGTGTTCGTGTCAGAATTCTCTTAATCCTAACCCGACCTGTTTAGCTTTTCATGTTATCGTGTTGTGTCATATTCACTGTTCCGTGAAGAAATAGCCGACCCTAAACTACTAACTTCGTGTTAGGTTGGAGTCGTGTTATCGTATCCTTTCATGTTTAGTTTTTCGTGTTAAAAATAGATGACCCTAATCCGCTAACTTCGTGTCGAGTCGAAAATTCCCACCCATACGTCTAAGTCCAGTTCAAGTGATCATAACTTCCCTATAAAAACTTTTGGCTGTTTTTTTCCCCTATAATAATACCACCATGAATCTCTCTTCCACTATAAATTTCTCAGACTTCCATGGGACAAAAGAGTCAACAATGAGACAAAAAGACCTAAACATGCATGAAAAAATTCAAAGATAAATTAGTAGTAGTAGTTTAAAACTTAGGACCTACAGAAACGGTAGTCAAAGGAAAGGGTATCTAGCTACCAAATCAGACCTAAACATGTTCAAGGTATCGTGTTAGCTGTGATGCTCCATTTATCCATCCATAATTGATCTTGATCCGATTTAAAATGAGGATGATAGCAGCTTTTTTACCAAAATAATTTATCTTCGACCCACTAAGGGTAAAATGATAATTTCCTTCAATGTACAAATGATTTTAGATCCAAACAACTTTGGTAAGAAAGTAGATTTAATAAGATTTTTAACGGTTCAAACCACGCTCAAATCGGATTTCGAGTGTGTCCGCGCTGAGCCTGCAAAATTTAGCATGTTTCAAAGCATAAAGAATGCGCCCAGGGCGCAAGGGAGAGCGCCTGAGGCGCATCAAAATGCGCCTGGGGCGCACTAAAGCTGTCGCTTGTCCTGGACACTCTGAATTCATATTTACGCATGGTTTGTATCGTTAAAAAGCTTGTTAAATTTACTTTCTATCCCATGTAGTTTGGATCCAAAATCTTTTATACATAAGAATATGTGACCATTTTACCCTCAATGGGTCAAAATAAAATTTATTTCGGTAAAATGCTCGCAACTTTCTCATATTAACTTGGATAAAGACCAATTATATATCGATAATAGGGTTTTCAGAGTTCTAAAAGGTGGAGGAACACAACAGTAAAAATATTTAGATTTAGTTCATGAAAAGTGAGGCATAAAGGAGACCATTAGAAATAAATTCGGAGCCTTTTAAGGCTAAAATAGGTTTTGTCCTTCATTCGGTGCTCAAATTCCTAGTTATTTAAGTAATTATTCATCGTTTAAGTGGTTCTACGAAAAATTCCGTTAGTAAAATTATGATCTAAAAACAAAGTTTCTCTGTGTGTGTCTTATGTCTATTTAGTTACGAAATGTTCTAGAGGCGCAAAAGTTCAAGTGAGGATAGTCATATGAATACCTTACGTTAAGAATTTTTATGTTGAAACGATTTCTGATGATTCGAGGAAGTGTGGAAGTCCTGTAAGATTTTTGTAACTCTTACGGAATGAACGAATATCCTAGAATTAGGAATGTGAGTTCGGAATGGAACTAAGAATGTGTAGAGAGCGCGCAAACGTTTTTAGCTTTAATGGCTTCGATGATCTTTGAATCGGTCTGATTTTAACCAACTTTTCATAAATGATACTTCCTTAATTGTGTTGTTCCTTTTCATCATATTTTAGTAGTTTAAAAACCCTATCTATCCATACATAATTATCTTGTTCCGATTTAGAATAGGGTGATACGAGCTTTTTACAAAAATAATTCATCTTTTGACTCACTACGGGTAAAATGGTAATATCCTTTGATGGACAAATGATTTTGAATCAAAACAACATTGGTAAGAAAGTAGATTTAACAAGCTTTTTAACGGTTCAAATCACGCTTAAATCGGATTTCGGAAGTGTCCATGTCGAGCCCGCAAAGTTTAGCATGTTTTTAAGTGTTAAGGATGTACTCGGGGCCCGGGGGGTTTGTGGCGCCTGAGGCGCAGTAAAATGCGCCTTGGGCGCACTAAGTTGTCTAACATACCAAACTTTGTGGACTTGTCTCGGACACTCCGAAATTCAGATTTGCGCGTAGTTTGAACTTTTAAAAACCTTGTTCAATCTACTTTCTATCCCCAAATAGTTTGGATCCAAAAAATATTTTATACATAAGAATATGTGACCATTTTACCCTCAATGGGTTAAAATAAAATTCATTTCGGTAAAACGCTCCCAACTCCCTCTTATTAAATTGGTTCAAGACCAATTATATATCGATACATAGGGTTTTTAAAGTTCTGAAAGGTGGTGGAACACAACCATAAAAATATTTAGATTTAGTTCATGAAAAGTGGGTATAAAGGAGACCATTAGAAAAAAATATGAATTCCTTACGTTAGAAATTTTTATGTTGAATTGATTTCTGATGATTCGAGGAAGCATAGAAAGCCCTATAAGAATTTTTGTAACTCTTAAGGAATGAACAAATATCCTTGAATTAGGAATGTGTGTTCGGAATGGAATTGAGAATGTGTAGAGAGCGCGCAAACATTTTTAACTTTAGTGGCTCAGATAATCTTTAAATCGGTCTGCCTTTAACCGACTTTTCGTAAATTATACTTCTTTGATCGTATTGTTCATTTACATCATATTTTGGTAGTTTAAAAACCCTATCTATCCATCCATAATTAGCATTGATCCGATTTAGAATAGGGTAATACGTGCTTTATACAGAAATAATTCAACTTTTGACCCAATAAAGGTAAAATGGTAATATCCTTTGATGTACAAATGATTTTGAATCAAAACAACTTTACATGTTTCTAAGTATTAACTATGCGCCCGGGGGGGGGGGGGGGTGGGGGAGTTGTGTGGGCGCGCCAGGGGCACACTAAGCACTCTAACAAATCAAATTTTGTGGACTTGTCCCGAACACTCCGAAATTCAGATTTGCGCGTGGTTTGAACCGTTAAAAAGCTTGTTCAATCAACTTTCTATCCCAAGTAGTTTGTATCCAAAATCATTTATACATAAGAATAGGTGACCATTTTATCCTCAGTGGGTCAAAATAAAATTCATTTCGGTAAAATGCGTGCAACTTTCTCATATTAAAGTGGATCAAGACCAATTATATATCGGTAAATAGGGTTTTTAAAGTTCTGAAAGGTGGTGGAACACAACCGTAAAAATATTTAGATTTAGTTCATGAAAAGTGGGTATAAAGGAGACCATTAGAAAAAATATGAATACCATACATTAGGAATTTTTATGTTGAAACGATTTCTGATGATTGGAAAGCCCTGTAAGATTTTTGTAACTCTTACAGAATGAACGAATATCCTAGAATTAGGAATGTGTGTTCGGAAAGGAATTGAGAATGTTTAGAGAGTGCGCAAACATTTTTAGCTTTAGTGGCTCCGATGATCTTTGAATCGGTCTTCTTTTAACCAACTTTTGATAAATTATACTTCTTTAATTGTATTGTTCCTTTTCATCATATTTTAGTAGTTTAAAAACCCTATCTATCCATCCATAATTAGTCTTGATCCGATTTAGAATAGGGTGATACGTGATTTTTACAAAAATAATTCATCTTTCGACCCAATAAGGGTAAAATGGTAATATCCTTTGATGTACAAATTGATTTTGAATCAAAACAACTTTGGTAAGAAAGTAGATTTAATAAGCTTTTTGACTGTGCGAACCACGCTCAAATCGGATTTCGGATGTGTCCGTGTCGAGCCCGCAAAGTTTAGCATGTTTTTAAGTATTAACAATACTTTCTTCTTTTGTCTTGTTTCCCCTCGATGTACCCTTTCGAGTTATTATAAAAAGTTTCGTTTGCCGGGAAAAAAAAAAGTATTAACAATGCGCTCGGGGCGCAAGGGGGGCTCTTGAGGCGCAGAAAAATGCACCCGGGGCGCACTAACCACTCTAACAGACCAAACTTTGTGGACTTGTCCCATACACTCCGAAATTCAGATTGTTCGTGGTTTAAACAGTTAAAAAGCTTGTTTAATCTGCTTCCTATCCCAAGTAGTTTGGATCCAAAATCATTTATACATAAGAATAGGTGACCATTTTACCATCAGTGGGTCAAAATAAAATTCATTTCTGGAAAACGCTTGCAACTTTCTCATATTAAAGTGGATCAAGACCAATTATATATCGATAAATACAGTTTTTAAAGTTCTGAAAGGTGGTGGAACACAACCGTAAAAATATTTGGATTTAGTTCATGAAAAGTGGGTATAAAGGAGACCATTAGAAAAAATATGAATACCTTACTTTAGGAATTTTTATATATGTTGAAACGATTTCTAATGATTTGAGGATGCGTGGAAAGCCCTGTAAGATTTTTGTAACTCTTACGGAATGAACAAATATCCTAGAATTAAGAATGTGTGTTCGGAAAGGAATTGAGAATGTTTAGAGAGTGAGCAAACATTTTTAGATTTAGTGGCTCCGATGATATTTGAATCGGTCTTCTTTTAACCAACTTTTCATAAATTACACTTCTTTAATTGTATTGTTCCTTTTCATCATATTTTAGCAGTTTAAAAACCCTATCTATCCATCCATAATTAGTCTTGATCCGATTTAGAATAGGGTGATACGTGCTTTTTACAGAAATAATTCATCTTTCGACCCACTAAGGGTAAAATGGTAATATCCTTTGATGTACAAATGATTTTTGATCAAAAAAACTTTGGTAAAAAAGTAGATTTAACAAGCTTTTTAAGTTCAAACCACGCTCAAATCGGATTTCGGATGTGTCTGTGTCGAGCCGGCAAAGTTTAGCATGCTTCTAAGTGTTAAGGATGCGCCCCGGGCGCAAGGGGGGGCGCCTGAGGCACAGCAAAATGTGCCTTGGGCGCACTAACCACTTTAGGGTGGGTAAACAAAATTGCACTTGGAAAAAAGCAGTCTAGTTCTCATATCACATTATTTCAATTACCCAGCTTGAACTGTTGAGAATGAGAAAATTTTGGGTACAGGGAGGGTATTGCCACGTGGTGCCCGACACTCCATCCGAGCCGTCCAATACACTTTTGAACTGCTCATATTTTGAGTGGGGTGTTATGGATATTTTGCATTTAAAATTCACCCCCTAGCTCAAATCTGAGCCGCCAGGCACCACGTGGTAATACCCTACCCGTACACAAAATTTTCTCCTCGATAACATGCTGTCAAGGCTACAATGCCAATGTATGAGGATCCTCGACAAGAATGGGTAAATTAGGTGAAAACATGAAGTATCACCTCACCTGCACATTTAAGCATTGTATTTCGTTTTGCAAACTGAATGGAATCGAGAGGGCAAATACCCTATGCCGATTCTTTCGATCCTCTGTCAACCCTTTCTGTACCATCTCCGCCTCTCTATCGATGGAAGAAACGGTTGAGGCGTTCACAAATTTCGATGCATAAACAACCAAAATACTACGAATTCGTTATTCCTTAAGCCAAGTGCCAAGAACTGGAGAAGACAATGTGACCTTTTGAGAACTTCTTCCATGTTTTCAGTACCAAGGCTTTTGTGCCAAGAACTGGAGAAGATAATATGACCTTTTAAGGCAACATGCAATTGTACTGCATGTTCCTTTTGCTGCTTGATTGCCACTATTAATAATTAGCAGAGTGCAACAAGCAACAAAAAATCCAACTAGGCACCCCAAGGAAAAAGTATGTGCCAAATCAATACAAATCTTTTTGTGGTGTTTGGATTTGATCAGTAGGGTATGTGCTCGGCTCCTGGTTCCCTCCTAGTAGCTCTGCTCGTCCTCCTCCGCCTACCTGCAAAAAGGCTGGTGGCAGCCTAGTGACCCTCCGAAATCCAAAACACCAAAGATCAAAAGCATGGGGAGATTGGAATTACAAAAGCATAGGAATAATCAAGCTTGTTCGTGTCATGTGATATCGTGTTCGTGTCAGAATTCTCTCAACCTTAATCTGACCTGTTTAAGTTTTCATGTTATCTTGTCGTGTCATATTCGTTTTCCCCGACAGAAAGAGCTGATCCTAACCCACTAACTTCATGTCGGGTCGAAAATTCCAACCCCTACGTCTAAGTCCAGTTCAAGTGAACATAACTTCCCTATAAAATCTTTTGGCCGTTTTTTTTTTCCCTATAATACCACCATGAATCTATCGTCCTCTATACTTCCATGGGACAAAAGAGTCAACAATGAGAAAAAGACCTAAACAAGCATGAAAAAATTCGAAGATAAATTAGTTTAAAACTTAGGACCTACTGAAACGGAATTCTCTCAACCTTAATCTGACCTGTTTAATTTTTCATGTTATCTTGTCGTGTCATATTCGTTTCTCCCGACAGAAAGAACTTATCCTAACCCACTAACTTCATGTCGGGTCGAAAATTCCAACCCCTACGTCTAAGTCCAGTTCAAGTGAACATAACTTCCCTATAAAATCTTTTGGCCGTTTTTTTTTTCCCTATAATACCGCCATGAATCTATCGTCCTCTATAAATTTCTCACTTCCATGGGACAAAAGAGTCAACAATGAGAAAAAGACCTAAACATGCATGAAAAATTTTGAAGATAAATTAGTTTAAAACTTAGGACGTACTGAAACGGAATTCTCTCAACCTTAATCTGACCTGTTTAAGTTTTCATGTTATCTTGTCGTGTCATATTCATTTTTTCCGACAGAAAGAACTTATCCTAACCCACTAACTTCATGTCGGGTTGAAAATTCCAACCCCTACGTCTAAGTCCAGTTCAAGTGAACATAACTTCCCTATAAAATCTTTTGGCCGTTTTTTTTTTCCCTATAATACCACCATGAATCTATCGTCCTCTATAAATTTCTCACTTCCATGGGACAAAAGAGTCAACAATGAGAAAAAGACCTAAACATGCATGAAAAAATTCGAAGATAAATTAATTTAAAACTTAGGACCTACTGAAACGGTAGTCAAAGAAATGGGTATCTACCAAATCAGAGCCCTAAACATGTTCATGGTATCGTGTTAGCTGTGATTCTCCATCTATCCATCCATAATTGATCTTGATCTGATTTAAAATGAGGGTGATAGGACCTTTTTTTACAGAAATAATTTGTCTTCGACCCTCTAAGGGTAAAATGATAATTTCCTTTGATGGACAAAGGATTTTGGATCCAAACAACTTTGGTAAGAAAGTAGATTTAATAAGCTTTTTAACTGTTCAAACCAAGCTCAAATCGAATTTCGGGTGTGTCCGTGTCGAGCCCACAAAGTTTAGCACGTTTCTAAGCATTTAGAATGCGCCCCAAGGTAGGGCACCTGAGGGGCATCAAAATGCGCCAGGGGCGCACTAAAGCTGTCTAACCGACTAAACTTTTTGGGCTTGGCCCGGACACTCTAAAATTCATGTTTACGCGTGGTAAGAACCGTTAAAAAACTTGTTCAATTTACTTTCTATCCCAATTAGTTTGGTTCCAAAATAATTTATACATAAGAACATGTGACCATTTTACCCTTAGTTGGTCAAAATAAAATTCATTTCGGTAAAACGCCCGCAACTTTCTCATTTTAACTTGGATCATGACCAATTATATATCAATAATAGGGTTTTTAAAGTTCTAAAAGGTAGTGGAACACAACCATAAAAATATTTAGATTTAGTTCATGAAAAGTGGGTATAAAGGAGACCATTAGAAAAAAATTCGGAGCCTTTAAGACTAAAACACGTTTTGTCCTTCATTCGGTGCTCAAATCCCTAGTTCTTTAAGTAATTATTCGTCGTTTAAGTGGTTCTCTGAAAAATTCCGTTAGTAAAATTATAATCTAAAAATAGAGTTTTTCTCTGTGTGTCTTACGTCTATTTAGTTACGAAATATTCCAGAGGCGCAAATGTTCAAGTGAGGATAGTCATATGAATACCTTACGTAAGGAATTTTTACGTTGAAACGATTTCTGATGATTCGGGGAAGCTTGGAGAGCCCTGTAAGATTTTTGTAACTCTTACGGAATGAACGAATATCCTAGAATTAGGACTGTGTGTTCGGAATGAACTTAGAATGTGTAGCGAGCTAGAGCGCAAACGTTTTTAGCTTTAGTGGCTCCGATGATTTTTGAATCGGTCTGCTTTTAATCTATTGTTGATAAATTGTACTCCTTTATACGAGCTTTTTACCGAAATAATTCGTCTTCCAACCCAATAAGGGTAAAATGGTAATATCTTTTGATGTACAATTGATTTTGAATCAAAACAACTTTGGTTAGAAAGTAGATTTAATAAGCTTTTTAACGGTTCAAACCACACTCATATCGGATTTTGGGTGTGTCCGTATCGCGCCCGCAAAGTTTAGCATGTTTCTAAGTGTTAAGAATGCTCCCGGGGCGTAAGGGAGGGCGCCTGAGGCGCATCAAAATGCGCTTGGGGCGCACTAAAGCAATCTAACCGACTAAACTTTTTGGACTTGTCCTGGACACTCTTAAATTCATGTTTACGCGTGGTACGAACCGTTAAAAAACTTGTTCAATTTACTTTCTATCCCAAGTAGTTTGGATCCAAAATCATTTATACATAAGAACATGTGACCATTTTATTCTCAGTGGGTCAAAATAAAATTCATTTCGGTAAAACGCCCGCAACTTTCTCATTTTAACTTGGATCAAGACCAATTATATATCGATAAATAGGGTTTTTAAAGTTTTAAAAGGTAGTGGAACAAAACCATAAAAACATTTACATATAGTTCATGAAAAGTGGGTATAAAAGAGACCATTCGAAAAAAATTCGAAGCCTTTATGGCTAAAACATGTTTTGTCCTTCATTCGGTGCTCAAATCCCTAGTTCTTTAAGTAATTATTCGTCATTTAAGTGGTTCTCCAAAAAATTCCGTTAGTAAAATTATGATCTCAAAATAGAGTTTCTCTCTGTGAGTCTTATGTCTATTTAGTTACGAAATATTCCAGAGGCACAAACGTTCAAGTGAGGATAGTCATATGAATACCATACGTTAGGAATTTTTACTTTGAAACGATTTCTAATGATTCGAGGATGCTTGGAGAGCTCTGTAAGATTTTTGTAACTCTTACGGAATGAACGAATATCCTAGAATTAGGAACGTGTGTTCGGAATGAACTGAGAATGTGTAGAGAGCTAGAGCGCAAACGTTTTTAGCTTTATTGGCTCCGATGATGTTTGAATCGGTCTGCTTTTAATCAACTGTTCATAAATTATACTCCTTTAAGGTGGTGTTCCACTTTTCCAAAAAGTACTCTCTTTTTTTAAACGAAGGTAATTTCAAACTCAAATATAATGAAAATGAAAAATATTTTATCAATTTTTTTGCACCGTTTAAAAAATCTTAATGAGATCTATCGAACAAGACCTATATTAGTAGAAAAATTATTTCCAGAAACACATGATTTTTGAGCTTGAAATTGCCTTCTTTTTCAAAAAATTCCTTTTCCACAAAAGTGGAACGGACCCTAATTCTATTGTTCATTTTCATCATATTTTAGTACTCCAGTTCAAAACCTTATCTATCCATCCATAATTAGTCTTAGTATCTGATTTTTAAATAGGGTGACGTGAGCTTTTTACCGAAATAATTCATCTTTTGACCCAATAAGGGTAAAATGGTAATATCTTTTGATGTACAATTGATTTTGAATCAAAACAACTTTGGTTAGAAAGTAAATTTAACGAGCTTTTTAACGGTTCAAACCATGCTCATATCGGATTTTGGGTGTGTCCGTATCAAGCCCGCAAAGTTTAGCATGTTTCTATGTGTTAAGAATGCTCCCGGGCCATAACGGAGGGCGCCTTAGGCGCATGAAAATGCGTCTGGGGCGCACTAAAGCTGTCTCACAGACCCAACTTTGTGAGCTTGTCCCGGACACTCCGAAATTCAAATTTGTGTGTGGTTTGAATCGTTAAAAAGATTATTCAATCTACTTTCTATCCGAATTAGTTTGGATCAAAAATAATTTATTCATAAGAATATCTGACCATTTTACCCTCGATGGGTCAAAATAAAATTCATTTTGCCAAAACGCTGGCAACTTTTTCATATTAAAGAAATTGGATCAAGATCAACTATAGATCGATAAATAGAGTTTTTAAAGTTCCAAAAGATGGTGGAACACAACCATAAAAATATTTAGCTTTAGTTCATGAAAAGTGGGTATAAAGGTGACCATTAAAAAAATCTTCGGAGCCTTTAAGGCTTAACACGTTTTGTCCATCATTCGGAGCTCAAACCCCTAGTTCTTAGGTAATTATTCGTTGTTTGAGTGGTTCTCCAAAAACTCCCGTTAGTAAACTTATGATCTAGAAACAGAGTTTCTCTCCGTGTCTTAGTTATGTCTATTTAGTTACGAAATGTTCCAGAGGCGCAAACGTTCAAGTGAGGATAGTCATATAAATACCTCATACGTTAGGAATGTTTATGTTGAAATGATTTCTGATGACTCGAGGAAGTGTGGAAGGTCCTGCAAGATTTTTGTAACTCTTACGGAATGAACGAATATCCTAGAATTAGGAATGTGTGTTCGGATTGGAACTGAGAATGTGTAGAGAGCGCGCAAACGTTTTGAGCTTCAGTGGCTCCGATGATCTTTGAATTGGTTTGCTTTTAACCAACTTTTCATAAATTATAGTACTTCTTTAATTCTGTTGTTCCTTTTCACCATATTTTAGTAGTTTAAAGGCCCCAATCTATCCATCCATAATTAGGCTTGATCTGATTTAAAATAGGGTAATACAATAAGCTTTTTACCGAAATAATTTGTCTTTGAATAAAATGGTAATATCTTCATACGTACAAATGATTTTGAATCAAAACAACTTTGGTAAGAAAGTAGATTTAACAAGTTTTTTAACGGTTCAAACCACGCTCAAATTGGATTTTGGGTGTGTCCGCTTCGAGGCTACAAATTTTAGCATGTTTCTAAGTGTTAAGAATGCGCCAGGGGCGCAAGGGAGGGCGCCTGAGGCGCATCAAAATGCGTCTGGGGCGCACTAAAGCTGTCTAATAGACCAAACTTCATGAGCTTGTTCCGGACACTCCGAAATTCAGATTTACGCGTGGTTTGAATCGTTAAAAAGCTTGTTCAATCTACTTTCTATCCCAAGTAGTTTAGATCCAAAATCATTTATACATAAGAATATCTTGCGGTGTCGAACAGAAATCGGTAACCATACGAGGCTAAATGTCTTGCGGCGTTTTAACATTGCCATACTTTTGAGTCCGAACCTCATTGTTTCGGATTACAGCTTCCTCTCTGCTCACTCCTAATATTGTTTCTTTGTATTTGCCAAAAATAAAGGCAAAGTTACTTGAACAGAGAAGTCTCTAGTTCTTGCGAATAACTAGACTCCTCAAATAAGAATAGGAGAATTAGGAAGCTGGTCAATTTTCCAGCAAACTCTCTGACGATGACGTGGCGGGTGGGGTGAATAATTTTTATTTTTAATGTAAGGCTATTTCTTTTGGAAAAAAGGAGCCAAATGTCCTTGTGCCCGTATAAAAACTATAAATGTCCTTATTGCATTATAGTCACTATACTATGGATTCTTGGCCGAAGCTCCCAATTATTTAGTACTTTCAATCGACCTATTCAATTACTAAGATATGGTCATCTATAATCACAACTCCATACAATTATCTTAATCCCTGTGTATTTCATAACTCTTGGTTGGACGGGTGTTATATTTCTCAAAAAGATGTTGGTTAAGCATCTCCAATAGACTCAAACTAATCCTAACCAAAATGACTAGAAAAAATGTAATTTTTTACTTTAGCTAGCACGTAAATGTTTGTACTACCCACCAGCCTAGTTTTTTTAGGCTAGTCAAATCCCATTAATATTATTATTATTAATGTATACACACAAAAATATATTTAATTGAGAAGAGAGTAAGAGTAGATAATATTTTTAATAGAATAGCTTTAATATAGAGAGTCTGATGCGGTTGATATTTTAAAAGTGAGTAGCTAAAGTAATAAAGTAAGTTTTGTAAGGTGTAATTTGGTCAAAAATGTAAAAAGCCTAATGTTGATGCTACAAGCCCCTCAGTGTGACTTGGAGCACCACTTGAATGACTCAATAATCACTCGGAATATCTATAGGGACCGACGGGGTCCCTACCGAAATCATACTGATGGCCGTGCCGGGCCGTCTCCAGCCGCCGGACGGCCGATCTGAACCGTCCAAAAATTCTAAAAAAAAAAAAAATGAAGGGGCTCGCGTGAGAATCAACGGCATCCGATGTGTATAGGGTGCTTGATCCAAACACCATTTTTTCGTGTATATATGTATATACATGTATATACGAAAAAATGAGGTGTTTGGATTGAGTACCTATGCACGTCGGGTGCTGCTGATTCCCGCGTGAGGCTCACTCAAATTTTATTTTTTTTAGAATTTTTGAAAGGCTCACTCGAAATTTTTTTTTTTTAGAATTTTTGAAAGGCTCGGATGGGCCATCCGATGGCCGTCGATCCATTTTCGATACGGTACCTGTCGATGCCAACAACAGGACTCATAATCACTCCACAGCCCAACTCCTCAGGTACCGTCCAATGACGGCAAGTGGTGTTTTAATAAGCTTTTTTTATTTTTTTTTTAATTTCAAGCTGTCAATATCATAAAACTCAGCAATTCAATAATGGCAGTGCAACTCATGGGGACCGTTTAATGCGGGATGACAAGTCTAAGACAATTTAAAAAGCTCATAGAATCCTGTCTATTATGTGGCAAGTCAATGACAATTAATAATAATAGTTTATGCGGCTTCTACATCAATACTGTGTGCAGAAGGACTTGAAGCACGCACTGTGTGAATCACCGAATAATCACTCGACAGCCTCGTTTCCAGTGCCGGTCATAATATATTTTGAAGCCACTTTTAGATGAAGTACGTACTGTTTCGAACGTAAAATCTTAAAAGGAAGCAAATCTTTACCAAATCGTACGGTGTTTTGGTGAAAAAAAAGGTCAGAAATAAAATAGTCCAACGTGTATGAATGCATACACATTACACGTTCATAATATCTTTTTAATTTTTCAATTTCACCTATTTTATTCATTCAAGGAAGCGAAAGGGTTCACTTTCTGTTTATTCTTTTTGTTTCTTAGCAAACCCATCCATCCAAAAACACTACAAAAAGCATATACATTGATTTACCTGACCAATAACAATTGAAGAATTAAATTTTTTTCTACTGCAAATTAGTTTTTGAAGGTGGTGATTATAACATTCATAAGCTTCCACATGCACAATTACAAAAAATTCACAAACATATTTGACATCTCCACACCAAATCCACAAGGTAAAAAATAGAAAATACGAGACAGAGATAAGAAAAAAAAGAGAGTGAAAAAGGCACGGCGTAACCTTGAAATATAAGCTGTGTTTTATTCAAGTTCAAACCAAAAACAGTGAAATTAACATTTGATGTTGTTGGTGTTGTGTCTTGAAAGGAAAACTATTGCAAAGGTTTTCTTGATGAGTACCCTGTCAAATTCAACCATGTTTGTAACCAAGGGTGAATGCACCATGGGGAGCATGTGGGGGGCACCTGCACCGATAATTAGGTCATAGTTTGGATCAAAGTTATAAAACAAACATTTTGGGCTAAAAATGTGCAATTATTTGCTGCTTGCTCACCATTTTAGGACAGAACATTTTGGGCCCAAACAAGGCTCTGTTTCTTTTTTTTTATCAGCAAACAAGGCTCTGTTTCTTTTGCTGCTTGCTCACCATTTTAGGAAAGAATATAGAAGTGAGAGACTTACGTCCAGATGCAATAGTAAGAAGAACTGCATGTCTAAGTAGGGGTGGGCATCGTGTCGTGTCATGTTCATGTCAGAATTCTCTCAATCTTAACCTGACCTGTTTAGCTTTTCGTGTTGTCGTGTCATGTCATATTCGTGGTCCGTGTAAAAATAGCCCACCCTAAATTACTAACTTCGTGTCCGGTTCGTGTCGTATTATCATGTCCTTTCATAAATTCCCACCCCGCATCGTGTGCGTGTTGTGTCTTCTCGTGTTCATGTCAGAATTCTCTCAACCCTAACTCGACCTGTTTAGCTTTTTGTGTTATCGTGTCGTGTCATATTCGTGTTCTGTGTCGGAAATAGCTGACCCTCGCTCGCTTCGTGTCAGAATTCTTTCCAGTTCAAGTGAATTACGTAATTTCCCTATAAAAACTTTTGGCAGTTTTTTTTCTTTATAATACCACCATGAATTTCTCACACTTCCATGGGACAAAAGAGTCAACAATGAGAAAAAAAGATCTGAACATGCATGAAAAAAATTCAAAGATAAAAAAGAGTGGAAAGACATGTTCAGGGTATCGTGTTAGCTGTTATGCTTCATCTATCCCTCCATAATTGGCCTTGATCTGATTTAAAATTTCGGAGATAGGAACTTTTTACCGAAATAATTTGTGTTCGACCCACTAAGGGTAAAATGATAATTTCTTTTGATGTACAAATGATTTTGGATCAAAACAACTTTGGTAAGAAAGTAGACTTAACAAACATTTTAACGGTTTAAACCGCGCTCAAATCGATTTCAGGTGTGTCCGAGTCGAGTCCGCAAAGCTAGCATGTTTCTAAGCATTAAGAATGCGCACTAAAGCTGTCTAACAGATCAAACTTTGTGGATCTTTCCCGGACGCTCCGAAATTCAGATTTGGGCGTTGTTTGAACTGATAAAAAGCTTGTTCAATCTACTTTCTATCCCAAGTAGTTTGGATCCATAATCATTTGTACATAAGAATATGTGACCGTTTTACTCCCAGTGGGTCAAAATAAAATTCATTTTGGTAAAACACTCGCAACTTTTTCATATCAAATTGGATCAAGACCAATTACATATCGATAAATAGGGTTTTTAAAGTTCTAAGGTTGGTGGAACGCAACCATAAAAATATTTAGATTTAGTTCATGAAAAGTGGGTTTAAAGAGACCATTAGAAAAATCTTCGAAGCTTTAAGGCTAAAACACGTTTTGTCCTTCTTTGATGCTCAAATCCCTAGTTCTTAAGTAATTATTCTTCGTTTAAGTGGTTCTCCGTAAAATCCTGTTAGTGAAATTATGATAAATAAATAAAAAAAGAGTTTCTCTCTGTGTGCCTTATGTCAATTTAGTTACGAAATATTCCTGAGGAACAAACGTTCAAGTGAGGATAGTCGAATGAATACCTTAGGTTAGGAATTTTTATGTTGAAATGATTTCTGATGATTCGAGGAAGATTGGAAAGCCCTGTAAGATTTTTGTAACTCTTACAAAATGAACGAATATCCTAGAATTAGGAATGTGTGCTCGGAATGGAATTGAGAATGTGTAGAGAGCGCAAACGTTTTTAACTTTAGTGGCTCCGATAATCTATGAATCGGTTGGCTTTTAACAACCTGTTCATAAATAGTACTTCTTTAATTCTATTGTTCCTTTTCATCATATTTTAGTAGTTTAAAAACCCTATCTATCCATCCAAAAATAGCCTTGATACGATTTAAAATAGGGTGACATGAGCTTTTCACCGAAATAGTTCTTCTTTCGACCCAATAAGGGTAAAATGGTAATTTCTTTGATGTACAAATGATTTTGAATCAAAACAACTTTGGTAAGAAAATAGATTAACAAGCTTCTTAACGGTTCAAACCACGCTCAAATAGGATTTCGGACGTGTACGTGTCGAGCCCGCAAAATTTAGCATGTTTCTAAGTGTAACAGATGCGTCTGGGGCGCACGGGGGGCGCCTGAGGCACATCAAAATGCGCAAGGGGCACACTAAGCTGTCTAACAAACCAAACTTTGTGGACTTTTTCCGGACACTCCAAAATTTAGATTTAAGCGTGGTTTGAACCGTTAAAAAGCTTATTCAATCTACTTTCTATCCCAACTAGTTTGATTCATAATCATTTGTACAAAAGAATATGTGACCGTTTTACCCTAAGTGGTCAAATAAATTCATTTCGGTAAAGCGCTCGCAACTTTCTCAAATTAAAGGGGATCAAAACAAAATATGTAACGATAAATAGGGTTTTTAAAGTTCTGAAAGGTGGTGGAACACAACCATTAAAATATGTAGATTTAGTTCATGAAAAGTGGGTATAAGGGAGACCATCAAAAAAAATATGAATACCTTACATTAGGAATTTTTATGTTGAAACAATTTCGGATGATTCGAGAAAGCGTGGAAAGCCCTGTAAGATTTTTGTAACTCTTACGGAATGAACGAATATCGTAGAATTAGGAATGTGTGTTTGGAATGGAACTGAGACTATGAGAGCGCGCAAACGTTTTTAGCTTTAGTGGCTCCGATGATCTTTGAATCGGTCTGCTTTTAACCAAGTTTTCATAAATTATACTTCCTTAATTGTATTGTTCATTTTCATTATATATTAGTAGTTTAAAAACCCTATCTATCCATCCATAATTTATCTTGCTTCGATTTAGAATAGGGTGACACAAGCTTTTTAAAGACTAGGTACATCGCGACGTGCGATGCACGTCCGTCATGCCCGTTGAATGGTGTGGAATTTTTTTCCGAAACATAGGCTGTAGGAGTTTGGTGTTGAGTTTTCTATAGATAAGTATGTCATTTTTATGATAGCAAAAAGCCTATCTAAAGTAGGCAGCAGAAGTCTGTTTCATATACATAAGTAGTTGCACAACCAACTGGAATTTTGGAGTAACTGCATGACTTTGTTTGCCCAAATTCCCGGCCAAGATCAATGGGAAATCACAGAATACCTGTTAAGACCATTTGAATCCATCCACAAGGTTTTAACTCACAGAATATTTAGGCTATGATAAAATATGGATGCCCTTTAAATAATCCAACCACAAGTACCAATAAATACTTACACTACAAGTCAATCCAATGCTGTATTTAAACACAACAGCAAAATATGAAACATGTACACAATACTTCAAACTAAAACAGCAAACAGAGAGAACATATAGAAAGCAGATCTCTATCGTGTACCACCAATATCATGCCTCACAAGTTTTGGCAGAAAGTAAATTTCAATTATGGCAGCTTCGTGGTACTTGTGTATTGAATGCACAATTTAGGCCTCAGCATAATCCAAATGGTCCTACTCATGTCTTTGGAAGAATGGCGACAACCTTCGAGTAATAACTATGCAACTATGCAACGAAGAACAGTATATTCTCAAAAGTCAGGAGTAGAACAATAATATCATTGTATAAAATTAAAAACAAGAAATCTGCTAATCATAATAACAAATTAAATTGGCAGTTCATTAGGCACAAGGTGCAGTCGCATAAAAATTCAAATGCATTGAAGACCTGATATTAAATAGCTGGAATTATGTTTAACCTGAAGACTATAACATACCTATCATCCATGGGGAGTCGGGGACACATGAAACCATGATATCAGCTTGTAAGTTGACATGCTTCTGCAATTACGTTGCTCAATAAGAAATCAACTGAAGACTCTGGATGTGACATTATTTTTATAAAAATGTAAGTACCTGCACAAAGTCCATGTAATCCATCCGATAGAGATGATCACCGGACAAAATTAGTATGTGCTCCACGTTCTTCTTCTTGGCATCCTATTAAAATCATCAATACCACAATTAGTCCTTTTAAAGTTCCAAAGATTAAAAATAGATTGATAGTGAATGATTCTAAGCCTAGCACACACCTCATTTATACACGTAAATTATAATCTGCTGCTCCTTAGAACCACTTCTTTCCTACTTCTCCTTCTCCTGGTGTTTGAGTGGCAGCTAAAACCTGTTCCCAATCAAAGATCTCCATGATTGATCAAGAAGTTTCTCCAAATATTGTCATCTAAATTACTATAAGTGTAATCTGTGATCTTAAAAATTGATTGACTATTACCATAAATAGCATGAATTCCTGTATAGTGACTCATGCTCACCTAAATCATTTCACCTCCATAAAATCATCCCCAAAGGTGATGCGTTTCCAAAGTTATACGTGTGAGCAAGGTCATGAGTTGCATTATACGCTAAAAAGCACATTGGATACTTAATAGTTCAACACAAACCAAAGAGAATATGCAACATTCAGCCCCAAAAACTAAAGATCAAGACCAAAGCAGTTTATCAATCAGTGTGTAACCCCAAATTTTCAAAAAAATAATAATAATAAAATTGGAGGCGCAAAAATTTTAGATAAAAATCTCACCTTTGACCCTTGATTTCTGGACAAGATCCGATGAAATTAGTGGACCCCTGTTCCTCTTTGTCTTCTTCCATCGCTGAAGCAGAGCAGAAAAATAGTACAGAGCAAAGATATTCAGAACTCAATCACAAATTACAGCAAAATAGTCATGAAAGTTGATGAAATCGAATTAAAAACCCTAACTTATTTTGCTATAAATTTATCTTCCGGAACTAAAAATTCCATTTTTGGGTCACCTCAAAAAAAAAAGAAGTTAGAGAATTACGTACTCTCAAATCTGCATAAATCAAACATCATTTCAATGTAATTTTAATTTTCGGTCAAATTTTCAAAAATAGTGAAACTCTAACGTAAAGCTTCAAAAACTAAGTGAAATTATTATGGGTTTTTGGATAGTAGATTTGGGGGAGAGGGCGAAGAGTGGATTCAATCGATTGATCGAGAGAGCAAACCACAGATTTGGTTTTGGTTGTCTTCGGCCAACAAAACCACCACCACCACCGATTGCCACCTCCACCGCCCTCTTTCTATCTCCAATCCGCTAACTGCCAACCTAAAAAAATTAACACTAACAAAGACATGCAAGCGGGCAAATCGAATACATAGAAACAAAATTTAAAGAAAACCCTAGATCTACAGCCAGAAAGGATTAACATTTAACACACAGAGAAAATATTTCTACCTTATGCGATTTCTGCTAGCCTAGGGTTTAAGATTTGATGGTGGGATCGTCCAGTGAGCGTGAGTTGACTGATTTTCTTTGCTTTGCTCATATTGTCTTTCCGAGCCACAGAGAGAGAGAGAGAGGGAGGGAGGGAGGGAGAGAGGTTGATCAGAGAGAGAGGGAGGATGATCAGAGAGAGAGAGAGAGGGGTATTACGTGAGGTCCGGGAGGGATCACCTCGTCGAGTCCGCCTCAAATTTCGCTTCTCTTCTTCTCCTGCTTTCTCTCTCTACATAACGTGTTCATCTCCTCTGGTTTCTGTTGTGTACTGCTTGACCGATTCCTAGTCCTAAATTAATGGGTTGCCCCAAGCGTAGGGCTGAGACCGATGTAGCACAATATCCGGTAAGACCGGAGTCGAATCCACAAAGACGGTGATGTGTGCTGACTAAAAACTCGGGTTGTTACTAATTTAACGGGCTCTTAGGTAGCCACCCTTTGACGATTGATTGAGAGATTAACTAAAACAAGAAAATTGAATGTGCTTTTCCAGAAAATTAAAATGAGGTAAAATCGTAGGGTTCATAGCACTCGCAACCAGTCCGGATTAACCTGCTCCATTCGATATTCTTAAAAACGTTCAATTTTAGAGAGAAAAAGATACCCCGCAAGATGCGAACCTTTATGGTCGCCGTTTACCCATGCGCAGCAAAAAAATGAGTTTTGGACCCCCATTCTCCCGTTCATATGGGCTCCGACGATGCCCGGGTTCGTCCGCGGGAAGTATTTTCCAAACGAAAATCATTTAATTGAACAGTTTGATAAAAGGAGCAGTGCCTGAATTAGCCACGGTGTGCTAATCACCCCACGACCCTACCTAAACGACTACTCACTAAACATTATGCATGAAATAAAAGAAATCCTAATTTGAATCATGCTTCTATTACTCAAGATATAAAATAAACACAGAATCTAAACCAAACAAAAATAAACATACAACTTTTATTAAGAACGGAAATTAAAATAAGTTACTGAAGTATGAGTAATTAAACAAAGCATAAAAAAAACTTGAAAGAAAAAAAATCGGAGGAAAAATAAACCATACTGGGAACAAAGAACGGCAGCCACGTTCCTCTTGATCTTCGCCGGTCTCGGCCTTTTGTTCTCTGATGGCGTGGAAAAAAGAATCCTGATGGCAGCCCCCGTTCCTTTCTTTTTCTTCCGTGTGTATATCCTTTTTTTTTTTCTCTTCTCCCCCCTCCTTTTAAAGAGATCTTTGCAGCCTCCTTTTTATATTTTTTTCGGCTGACAGCCGCCCCTTTTTTTCAAACAGCTGCTGCCGATTTTTCCAAAAGTTGCTGCGGACTTTTTCCAAAAGTTAAAGCTGCTGCCTACCTTTTTCTTTGATTTCGGCAGCCCCCAAATCTTCTCCTTTCACATGTGGGCATGTGTATATATATATATTAAGCCAAAAACCCTTCTCTCCTTTTTTAATTCTAATTCCAAGTCGGGGCCACACTTCTACTGACCGACTTAATTCCCAATTGATCCAAAAGCCATTATTATCCTATGTAGTCATGCCCATGGACTACTTAAGTTCATAGCAAAATTCTTGACTCTGTATTGACCTTCAAACGGACCACCTTCAATCACCATATAATATTTTAATTTCGCACTTCTTGCACTAACTCCTCCAAATACTGAAAATACACAAATTAAGCATTAAACTCTAAATAATAACATAAATGAGACGTAACAAAGATAAATTAGGAGGCGCTAATGTGAACATTTACGCGCCTATCACACCCCCCAACTTACACTTTGCTAGCCTCGAGCAAAGAAAATAATAAAAAAAATTTATAAAACAACTGATTAAGAGATAGATCTTTTAAACCCCCGGGTGGCCCCAGTAGGACGAGTGAAGTCTCGCGAGGATTTTCAGCAGTGATCATCCACAAAACACCGCGGATCCCTTTACTTGTAACTCAAAAACCTGCAATGCGACTCATTGATATGCCAATGCCAAGAATATAGCACATGCAAAACTAGTTCTGAAGGCTATCAAAACATAGAAATAAATCATGGCATCCAAACTTAGCGTGTGTGAGTAAGGACCTTAACCACAAGTGAATCACAACTAAGTACTCTCTCCGGACCGAGTCTCGACTTCAATTCTCACCGTGTTATGCACTCAACAAAAGAAAACGCTCGAAACATGGTGCATTTAATGAAACTTTCAATGTGTGCGGGCAGAAGTTATGCAATATGAAACCAAAATACCCCGCACACTTAGACACGAAAAGAAAGCTTTTTAAGGTAGACACATGACCTCATGAAAGGAATGTCAAGCATTAAAGACTATCTATCCATCGAACCACAACTCATTGCCCCTAAGATCAAATAGGACTTTTATTCGGTTATATCGGTAGGCAAGGAAAAGTGCTTCAAATGTTAGGATAAATTATAGGCAAGTGTCTGAAATTAGGCCAAGATAACATAGGCAAGTATAAGAATGTTCGTCCTCTTTCAACCCTTTTCAACTCCGCCATATCCCTCATATTCTTCACCCTTCACACAATTCCAAGATGAAACAACTTATTTCATTCTTGTAACAAGTATATTGGTGTCTTCCCCTTATCTTTATTTTTTATTTTTTATTTATTTTATTCAAGTTTCAATCTCTTTTTTTTTTTTTTTTTTTTTTTTTTTTTTTGGGAAGAATACCGCAACTCGAGTACAACATTCTTGAAACACTTATCATATTCTCTTCAAAAATTAACTTTCACATGATTAGCTCGCCATTCTCAAGACACAATTTGGTTGGTGAAGGTTAACAAGAAAAAGGCTCATGCAAAAGGCACAATGTGGCTTGCAAGGATAAATATTTAAGGAAAAGAAACGAACCGGCTCAATTAGCAAAGATGGCCTATTATCCTCTCCTAGGGGCAATAAAATCAAGTAACGATCCAATTCAAAAGAATAGGCATGTATTAAGTCTCAACACTTGACGACAAAAGATAATGAGATCAACAACGATTAAGCCTTTTTTTTTTTTTAACGACAAACAAAGAATTTATGTGACACCACTCCAAAGAAAGGAAAGGCACTAAAGCTCACATGGGCATAAGTCTCCACTAATCTAGCCATTGAAAGCACTCAAGTCACAACTCACAAGCAGTCAAGGTCCAAGAAACGTGCAATGTAAAGATGCTAAGAGTGTATGCCAGGATAAATTCCTATCGCCAAGTTAGCAAAAAGAACTACCATGCAATATCAATATTCAATTAATGCCCAACAATTCTCAACACTAGCAACCAACAAGTAGATATCGCAATCTCCGAGACTCAAGCAAACAGGATCCAACAAGTATTTTTTTAATTTTCAATTTTTTTTTTAACAAGATAAAGAACAAAGTGATTCTTCCCCCCAACTTGAACTATTCAATGGCCGCATTGAAGGTATGAAAAATAAAGATAAGACAGAAACGTAAAAGAGAGGAGAGATATCACCTCGAAAATGAGAGGCTAAGCAGAGAAAATTATAGAAAGAGGGAGACCCCCCAACTTAGATCGAACAACCTGCAAAATGTGAGCCTCCAAGACAGCAAGAAAAATAACTAAAAATAAAAAATAAACAATGCGAGAAATAAAATAAAAGACAAAAAACTCATCCACTTTCTTCACGCGAAAGACATGAGTACTACTTTTCTCCCAGGCTAAAGACTGTGTTTCCCTATTTGTTGGAAGGACAGTATGCATAGGATTCAACGATATCTTGAGAAGTGGTACCATCATCTAATAGGCTGTCACTCCCTCTGGGGCTGCCAGATTCCTTACCCACCACTCCGTTTGTGAAGCAATCTCCACAGAGTTTGGACATTGAAGTCAGATGGTTCGGACAGAATTCTCGCTGCTAACTACGCGCCCGCCGTCAGACCCAACCTCCTAAGTACTACATACATAGCTTCGACTAGGTGGTTATACCAAACCATTATTCTAATTTTTTTTTCTTTTTCCAATTTCCTTTTGTTTTTTTTTTTTTTTTTTTTTTTCAAGAAATAAAAGAACGAGTGTACAAAGATTATTCCCAAAACCCAAGTCAATGATGGGTACCCCTATCGCTAGGAGCCGGGTCCACTTCTTAGTGAAGACAGTGGTACGCGAAAGCTACCCATCAGAACGTAGCCCAACGGCTACACAACATGGTCATCCGAATAAACAGGATCGACCAACAATTCATCTGGTTCACCTACTTCTACATATTCCAAAAATGGTTTTAGACGCTGTCCATTAACCTTGAAAATATTACCATTCTTAGGGTCACAAACATCTACCGACCCATTCGGATAAACCTTATGCACAACGTAGGGACCGTCCCACCGGGACCTCAACTTACCAGGAAATAAATGAAGGTGCGAGTTATACAGTAACACTTTCTGACCAACACTAAAGGTTTTGCGCTGAATATTTCTATCATGATATGCTTTAACCTTAGCCTTATAAATACTCGCACTTTCATACGCATCATTCCTAATTTCCTCGAGCTCACACAACTGGAGCTTCCTATGGGCACCCGCCTCAGGTAAACGCGCATTTAGCGTTTTAATGGCCCAATAGGCTTTATGCTCCATCTCAACGGGCAAGTGGCAGGCCTTACCATAAACAAGCCGGTAGGGTGAAGCACCTAACACGGTCTTGTAAGCAGTGCGGTAGGCCCACAAGGTATCAGTCAACCGAAGTGACCAATCCTTCCTATTCGGGTTCACGGTCTTCTCTAGAATCCCCTTAATCTCGCGATTTGCTAGCTCAGCTTGACCGTTGGTTTGAGGGTGATAGGCAGTAGACACCTTGTGAGAGATGCCATACTTGTTCATTAACGCCCCAAAAGACCTATTGCAAAAGTGCGTACCCTGATCAGAGATAATGGCACGTGGCATGCCAAACCTTGACAAAATGTTAGTTCGCAAGAACTCTAGCACGACCTTAGAATCGCTGGTCTTAGTGGGAATTGCCTCAACCCACTTGGAAACGTAATCCACCGCCAGGAGGATGTACTCATAACCGTATGACACCGGAAACGGGCCCATGAAATCAATACCCCAACAATCGAAGACCTCTATCACAAAAATGTTTTGTAGGGGCATCATATTCCGCGGGCCAACCTTGCCTAATTTCTGACACCGGTCACACGACTTACAAAAGACGTATGCATCCTTAAAAAGACTCGGCCAAAAGAAACCACACTCACTGACCTTGGCGGCGGTCTTCTTTGCGGAGAAATGACCTCCGCACGCCTCGGTGTGACAAAACTCTAAAATTCCCCTTTTATCAGTTTCGGGGACACACCGGCGCACTATCTGGTCCGCGCAATACTTGAACACATATGGATCATCATAAATATATTGCCTGACCTCTCTCAAAAATCGCTGCTTCTCAGCTGTGGACCAATGGGGTGGAATTTGCCCAGTCACCAAATAATTGGCGATATCTGCAAACCATGGGCACACATTAGCAGCGAACAACTGCTCGTCAGGGAAAGAATCCACAATGGGGAGATGAGAGGTGGGGTCCTCAAACTCCAGACGAGACAGGTGGTCGGCTACTACATTCTCAACCCCTTTCTTATCCTTAATCACAAGGTGGAATTCTTGCAGCAAAAGAATCCACCGGATAAGGCGAGCCTTCGCATCCTGCTTGGTCATCAAATACTTCAAGGCCGCATGATCGGTATACACCACAATCTGCGAACCCACCAAGTAGGACCGAAACTTGTCTAAGGCAAACACCACCGCGAGCAATTCCTTCTCGGTAGTGGTGTAGTTCATCTGTGCCTCATTTAGCGTCTTGCTCGCGTAATAAACGACGCATGGCTCTTTCCCTCGCCTCTGCCCTAAAACCGCTCCGACTGCATAGTCGGAGGCGTCACACATCAACTCAAATGGCAAACTCCAATCTGGAGGCTGAACAATCGGCGGAGTAGTGAGACTCCGCTTCAATGTCTGAAAAGCCTCCTTACACGCCTCGGACCATACAAAGGGCGTGTCTTTTGACAGTAAATGGCACAACGGCCGGGAGATAGCACTGAATCCCTTAATGAAACGCCTATAGAAACCGGCGTGACCGAGGAAAGATCGAATGTCTTTTACAGACTTTGGAGTGGGAAGATTTGCGATCAAATCAATCTTCGCCTTATCCACCTCAATACCCTTGGATGAGACAATGTGTCCTAACACAATCCCTTGGGTCACCATGAAGTGGCACTTCTCCCAATTAAGCACAAGTTGCTTTTCCTCGCACCGTTGCAAGACCTTTCCTAAGTTCTCGAGGCATTCGTCAAACGAGTCCCCGAAAACTGAAAAGTCATCCATAAACACCTCCACGATCTTCTCTACCATGTCGCTAAAAATTCCCATCATGCACCTTGAAAAGGTTCCGGGAGCATTGCACAAGCCAAAGGGCATGCGACGGTAGGCAAACGTACCATAAGGGCACGTGAAGGTGGTCTTCTCCTGATCCTCCATGGCTATCTCAATCTGATTGTAGCCAGAGTACCCATCCAGGAAGCAATAGAATGCCCGGCCAGCCACCCTCTCCAAAATTTGATCAATGAATGGGAGAGGGAAATGGTCTTTCCGGGTGCTCGCATTGAGCTTCCGGTAATCGATACAAACTCGCCACCCGGTTTGAACACGGGTCGGCACTAGTTCGCCCTCGCCGTTTCTCACGACGGTCACTCCTGCTTTCTTAGGCACCACCTGCACTGGGCTCACCCACTCACTATGGGCTATCGGGTAAATAATACCCGCATCTAAAAGCTTCAGCACCTCAGCCCGAACCACCTCCTTCATATTGGGGTTCAGACGACGCTGAGGTTGCCTAGTAGGCTTCACATCCTCATCTAGAAAAATGCGGTGTGTACACACCGTTGGACTAATACCCTGCAAATCTGCTATTGTCCAGCCTATCGCACCCACGTGCTTTCTCAACATGGTAAGCAACTTAGCCTCTTGATCTTCCTCAAGGGATGAAGAGATCACAACCGGAAAAGTATCATCGCCTTTAAGGAAGGCATACTTAAGTGTGTCCGGCAGAGGCTTTAGCTCTGGTTTAGGTGGCTGGACAGACGATGGGAAAGCTGTAGGAAATGGGGCGCCCAGCGGCTCAAGAACTGGGTTCCAAGCGGCGCCACACACATCCTCCACTGCAAGCATCTCCATTAAACTTCCTACATCTGGAGAATCTAAAAATGACGCCTCCTCGGCGGTTAAGGTTATCTCCAGAGGATCCTTGTATAACACACTATCGACATGCTCTTGTACCAGCGTGTCGATCAAACTCACCTCATATATCTCCTCATCATCCTCAACCCGGCTATCCACGTTGAAAACATTCACCTCCATTTTCAAGTCCCCAAACGACAATTGGACTTGTCCAGTTTTGCAATTCATGACAGCACTGGAGGTGGCTAAAAATGGACGGCCTAGGATGATAGGAGTCTTTTCAAAGACCTCTGGTATTGGGCATGTATCCAGGACAATGAAGTCGACTGGAAAAAGAAACTCGCCCACTTGAATTAGAACATCCTCCACCACCCCCTTTGGAATTCTCACACTCCGGTCAGCCAACTGTAGCGTGACTGGAGTGGCTTTCAAATCGCTTAAGCCAAGTTTCAAGTATACTGAATAGGGGAGCAGGTTGACACTCGCTCCTAAATCTAGTAAAGCCTTATCGAACTTTTGGCCTACAATCGCTATAGGGATGGTGGGACAACCAGGGTCCTTACACTTGGTGGGGATCTCAGTTTGGAGAATGGAGCTCACTTGCTCCGTCAGAAGCACTTTGTCCTGACTCTTGGTTCTCCGCTTCGACGTGCACAGATCCTTCAAGACTTTAGCAAACTGAGGAATTGCGTCAATGGCTTCCATCAAAGAAATAGGAAACTGAACTTTCTTGAATAATTCAAGCATTTGAAAGTTCACATTGACCTTAGGCTTCGCCACCAAGCGATTTGGATATGGAGCGACGGGTGGTGTTGGAGTCGTGGGGGCCGCAGTTGCAGGCACCACCACTTCAGGAGATTCCGCCTCTTTCTCTACTTCAGGAACACTTCCCAAGTTTGGAATGATTGCTGGAATAGCTACCGGCACCGAGGGTGGCACCGATTTCTGCTTTGGGGGCAAATCTTTGTCAATCACCTTCCCACTTCTGAGAGTGGTGATCGCTTTAGCATCTTCCAGACTGAGATTCGGATTACTTGGGCCAGAAGAATCGCCCACATAATGGGTACCAGCGGCATTGACTAAAGGTTGAGAAGGAAACTTTCCCTTCTCCTGTTGGATTTGTCCAACTGCCGCCGTCAACTGGGTCAATTGGGTCCTAATGTCACCAATTGCCTGTTTGGTTTGTTCAGTGAAGCTTAACTGAGACTGCATGAGAGCCTTCATCATCTCATCAGTCTGTTTATCTCGCGGGGGATGGTTTATGCCTGGGGGTGGTCCAAAAGATGAAGGACCGAACCCCTGCTGCTGCTGAGGTGGGTAACGAAATTGGGTCATTTGGCCTTGAGGAGGCCGGAATTGCTGAACTTGTGGCTGAGGTGGTGCTTGGGGTTGCACCGGGGCTTTTTGATCCCTCCAACTCAAAAGTGGGTTTTGGGCCCACCCTGGATTGTAGGTATTTGAATAAGGATCCCAACGCTGGTTAAGTGCGTTCACCTCAGCCTGGTTACTATGGTATGCGTCTTTGACAATGGGAAATGCGGGGCAAGCAGTGACAAGATGCCCCGGACACTCACATAACGCACACACCTCTTCGACTTTCACCTCATTCACCTGATGGACTTGCTTAAGCTTCAAGTCCTCTAATTGTTTAGCCATCTTGTCCAGCTGAGACTGGACATTGTGCTCTCGCACACTAGAAGGAAAAATGCCAGACCCACTGGGTCCCTGTGCAGCCATGGCCCTATCACCGAGGTCGGAAGGTTCCCAACTTCGGTGCTTCTCGGCCAACTCTTCGAGAAAGTCCCACGCATCGTCCGGGGACTTATCTAGAAAATCCTCCTCTTTACAGAGGTACTCCATTTGTTGGACCGTAGCAACATTCAAGCCCAAATAGAAAAATGACACCAACTGGTGTTTCATGAAACCATGATGTGGTAAGGACAACAACAAGTCCTTGAACCGCTCCCAGCACCTTAAAAACGACTCGCCCTCTTTCTGCTTATACGATTGGATTTGGCGAGTTAGGTACTTCGATTTACTTTCCGAGAAATATTTCTTGTAGAATAAATCTCGGACAGCAGCCCACGTCGTGAGAGATTGTGGCTTCTGCATCCGCAGCCACTTATCTGCATTGTCCCTGAGCGAGGCTGGGAAAAGCTTAAGGCAAGCATTCTCCCACTGAGTAGTGGTGGCCAGGGTGCGCACCAAGCCCTCGAAATGACGGACGTGCTCATACGGATCCTCATTCTCCTTCCCATGAAACAAGGGAAGGGCATTATGTGTACCAGGTTTAATGGTGAAAGCATTACGTGCTTCCACCGTCTCGGTTGGTAAAACTATTGGACTGAGAGGAGTGGTCCTCTCAGGATGCATGTGTGCACGCATCGACATCGGTGGCTCTGCTATTGGTGGCTCAATTATTAAATCAACAAAAAGAGCACCGATATCAAAAGAATCACCACTAAAAGACTCTCCCTCCACGATTACTTTCGGCTCTCTCTCAATGGCTACGAGACGCCTGGTATTGTCTCGGTAGTACTTATGCTTTAGTGGTGATTGCTTTCCTACAATGGAGGATTGCGCACCTCTACCTATGATGGCTCAAACAAAATTAAAAAGAAAAAATAAAAATAAAAAATAAAACTAACTACCCGAATTCTTTAACACACGTTACCGTCCCCGGCAACGGCGCCAAAAATGCTTGACCGATTCCTAGTCCTAAATTAATGGGTTGCCCCAAGCGTAGGGCTGAGACCGATGTAGCACAATATCCGGTAAGACCGGAGTCGAATCCACAAAGACGGTGATGTGTGCTGACTAAAAACTCGGGTTGTTACTAATTTAACGGGCTCTTAGGTAGCCACCCTTTGACGATTGATTGAGAGATTAACTAAAACAAGAAAATTGAATGTGCTTTTCCAGAAAATTAAAATGAGGTAAAATCGTAGGGTTCATAGCACTCGCAACCAGTCCGGATTAACCTGCTCCATTCGATATTCTTAAAAACGTTCAATTTTAGAGAGAAAAAGATACCCCGCAAGATGCGAACCTTTATGGTCGCCGTTTACCCATGCGCAGCAAAAAAATGAGTTTTGGACCCCCATTCTCCCGTTCATATGGGCTCCGACGATGCCCGGGTTCGTCCGCGGGAAGTATTTTCCAAACGAAAATCATTTAATTGAACAGTTTGATAAAAGGAGCAGTGCCTGAATTAGCCACGGTGTGCTAATCACCCCACGACCCTACCTAAACGACTACTCACTAAACATTATGCATGAAATAAAAGAAATCCTAATTTGAATCATGCTTCTATTACTCAAGATATAAAATAAACACAGAATCTAAACCAAACAAAAATAAACATACAACTTTTATTAAGAACGGAAATTAAAATAAGTTACTGAAGTATGAGTAATTAAACAAAGCATAAAAAAAACTTGAAAGAAAAAAAATCGGAGGAAAAATAAACCATACTGGGAACAAAGAACGGCAGCCACGTTCCTCTTGATCTTCGCCGGTCTCGGCCTTTTGTTCTCTGATGGCGTGGAAAAAAGAATCCTGATGGCAGCCCCCGTTCCTTTCTTTTTCTTCCGTGTGTATATCCTTTTTTTTTTTTCTCTTCTCCCCCCTCCTTTTAAAGAGATCTTTGCAGCCTCCTTTTTATATTTTTTTCGGCTGACAGCCGCCCCTTTTTTTCAAACAGCTGCTGCCGATTTTTCCAAAAGTTGCTGCGGACTTTTTCCAAAAGTTAAAGCTGCTGCCTACCTTTTTCTTTGATTTCGGCAGCCCCCAAATCTTCTCCTTTCACATGTGGGCATGTGTATATATATATATTAAGCCAAAAACCCTTCTCTCCTTTTTTAATTCTAATTCCAAGTCGGGGCCACACTTCTACTGACCGACTTAATTCCCAATTGATCCAAAAGCCATTATTATCCTATGTAGTCATGCCCATGGACTACTTAAGTTCATAGCAAAATTCTTGACTCTGTATTGACCTTCAAACGGACCACCTTCAATCACCATATAATATTTTAATTTCGCACTTCTTGCACTAACTCCTCCAAATACTGAAAATACACAAATTAAGCATTAAACTCTAAATAATAACATAAATGAGACGTAACAAAGATAAATTAGGAGGCGCTAATGTGAACATTTACGCGCCTATCATGTACATGTGCGTGTGTGTTGCGTGGAGCAGAGGAAGAAAAGGAGAGGAGGGCACGTAGCCCACAAAGCCCAAGAGGTAAAATGACCATTATAGCCAACCGACCAAGAACAATGTCCAACCAATCCAGGGGTACAATTGTCCAAATTGGACACAAATTGCCAAGCGAAAATCTGCCCAAACCTGATCTTCTTAAGAAGAGGTAGGAAATAATTCATATTTCAACCCACTAAGGGTAAAATGGTAATATCTTTAGATGTACAAATGATTTTGAATCAAAACAACTTTGGTAAGAAAGTAGATTTAACAAACTTTTTAACGGTTTGAACCCCGCTCAAATCAGAATTCGGATGTGTGCGTGTCAAGCCCGCAATGTTTAGCATGCTTCTAAGTGTTAACGTTGCGCCCCCGGGCGCAAGGGGGGGCGCCTGAGGAGCAGCAAAATTTGCTTGGGGCGCACTAACCACTCCAACAGACCAAACTTTGTGGACTTGTCCCGGACACTCTAAAATTCAAACTTGTGCGTGGTTTGCACCGTTAAAATACTTTTTCAATCTACTTTGTATCCCAAGTAGTTTCGATCCCAAATCATTTGTACATAAGAATATGTGACCATTTGACCCACATTGGATCAAAACAAAAATCATTTCGGTAAAACACTTGTACGTTTCTCATATTAAAGTGGATCAAAACAAGTTATATATCAATAAATAGGGTTTTTAAAGTTCTGAAAGGTGGTGGAACATAACCATGAAAATATTAAGATTTAGTTCATGAAAAGTGGGTATAAAAGAGACCATTAGAAAAAATAGGAATACCTTATGTTAGGAATTTTTATGTTGAAACGATTTCTGATGATTCGAGGAAGCGTGGAAAGCCCTGTAAGATTTTTGTAACTCTTACGGAATTAACGAATATCCTATAATTAGGAATGTGTGTTCAGAATGGAACTGAGAATGTGTAGAGTGCGCGCAAACGTTTTTAGCTTTAGTGGCACCGATGATCTTTGAATCGATTTAATTTTAACCAATTTTTCATAGATTATACTTCTTTAATTGTATTGTTCCATTCATCATATTTTAGTAGTTTAAAAACCCTATCTATCCATCCATAATTAGTCTTGTTCCGATTTAGAATAGGGTGATACGAAGTTTTAGAGAAACAATTCATCTTTCGATTCATTTAGGGTAAAATTGTAATTTCCTTTCATTTACAAATGATTTTCAATCAAAACAACTTTGGTAAGAAAGTAGATTTAACAAGCTTTTTAACGGTTCAAACCATACTTAAATCGGATATCGAATGTGTCCGTGTCGTGGCCGCAAATTTAGCAAGTTTCTAAGTGTTAACGATGTGCCCGGGGCGCAAGGGGGGTGCCTACGACGCAGCAAAATGCGCCTGGGGCGTACTAACCACTCAAAAAGATCAAACTTTGTGGACTTATCCCGGACACTCCGAAATTATGATTTGCTCATGGTTTTAACCGTTAAAATGCTTGTTCAATCTAATATCTATCACAAGTAGTTTGGATCCGAAATCATTTATACATAAGAATATTTGACCATTTTACCCTCAGTGATTCAAAAAATAAAAATTTCATATCGGTCAAACATTCACAACTTTCTCCCATTAAAGTGGATCAAGACCAATTACATATTGATAAATAGGGTTTTTAAAGTTCTAAAAGGTTGTGGAACACAACAATAAAAGTACTTAGCTTTAGTTCATGAAAAGTGGTGATAAAGGTGCCAATTATAAAAAAATATGAATACCTTGCGTTAGGAATTTTTATGTTGGAACGATTTCAGATGATTTGAGGAAGCGTGGAAATTCCTGTAAGATTTTTAAAACTCTTACGGAATTAACGAATATCCTAGAATTAGGAATGTGTGTACAGAATGGAACTGAGAATGTGTAGAGAGTGCGCAAATGTTTTTAGCTTTAGTGGCTCCGATGATTTTTGTATCGATCTGCTTTTAATTAACCAACTTTTCATAAATTATACATCTTTAATTGTATTGTTCCTTTTCAACATATTTTAGTAGTTTAAAACCCCTGTCTATCCATCCATAATTAGTCTTGTTCCGATTTAGAATAAGGTGATACGAGCTTTTTTCAGACATATTTCATCTTTCGACCCACTAAGGGTAAAATGGTAATATCGTTTGATGTACAAATGATTTTGAATCAAAACAACTTTGGTAAGAAAGTAGATTTTACAAGCTTTTTAACGGTTCGAACTACACACAAATCGAATTTCGGATGTGCATGTTTGTGTCGAGCCCGCAAAGTTTTTCATGCTTCTAAGTGTTAACGTTGCGCCCTGGGCGCAAGGGGGGGCGCCTGAGGAGCAGCATAATGCGCCTGGGGTGCACTAACAACTTCAACAGACCAAACTTTTTGGACTTGTTCCGGACACTCCGAAATTCATATTTGCGCGTGGTTTGAACAGTTAAAAAGCTTGTTCAATCTACTTTGTATCCCAAGTAGTTTGGATCCAAAATCATTTATACATAAGAATATGTGACCATTTGACCCTCGGTGGGTGAAAATAAAATTCATTTTGGTAAAACGCTCGCAACTTTCTCATATTAAAGTCGATCAAGACAAATTAAATATCGATAAATAGGGTTTTTAAACTTCTGAAAGGTGGTGGAACACAACCTCAAAAATATTAAGATTTAGTTCATGAAAAGTGGGAATAAACGAGACCATTAGAAAAAAATATGAATACCTTACGTTAGGAATTTTTATGTCGAAAGGATTTCTGATGATTCGAGGAAGCATGGAAAGCCCTATAAGATTTTTGTAACTCTTACGGAATTAAAAAATATCCTAGAATTAGGAATGTGTGTTCAAAATGGAACAAAGAATGTGCAGAGAGTGCGCAAATGTTTTTTGCTTTAGTGGCTCCGATGATATTTGTATCGGTCTGCTTTTAACCAACTTTTCATAAATTATACTTCTTTAATTGTTTTGTTCCTTTTCAACATATTTTAGTAGTTTAAGAACCCTGTCTATCCATCCATAATTAGTCTTGATCCAATTTCGAATAAGGTGATACAAGCTTTTTACAGAAATAATTCATCTTTCGACCCACTAAGGGTAAAATGGTAATATCGTTTGATGTACAAATGATTTTGAATCAAAACAAATCTGGTAAGAAATTAGATTTAACAAGCTTTTTAACAGTTCGAACCACGCACAAATCGGATTTCGGATGTGTTTGTGTTGAGCCCGCAAAGTTTTGCATGCTTCTAAGTGTTTAATGTTGCGCCCTAGGCGCAAGGGGGGGGCGCCTGAGGAGCAGCATAATGCGCCTGGGGTGCACTAACAACTCCAACAGACCAAACATTGTGGACTTGTTCCGGACACTCCGAAATTCAGATTTGCGCGTGGTTTGAATTGTTAAAATTCTTGTTCAATCTACTTTCTATCTCAACTAGTTTGGATCCAAAATCATTTATACATAAGAATATGTAACCATTTTACCCTCGGTGGGTCAAAATAAAATTTATTTTGAAAAAACGCTCACAACTTTATCACATTAAAGTGGATCAAGACCACTTACATATCGATAAATAGGGGTTTTTAAAGTTCCGAAAGGTGGTGGAACACATCCATAAAATTATTTAGATTTAGTTCACGAAAAGTGGGTATAAAGGGCACCATTACAAAAAAACTATTAATACCTTACGATAGGAATTTTTTTGTTGAAACGATTTCTGATGGCCTGAGGAAGCATGAAAAGCCTATAAGATTTTTGTAACTCTTACGGAATTAACGAATATCCTAGAATAAGGAATGTGTGTTTGGAATGGAACTGAGATTGTGTAGAGAGTGCGCAAACGTTTTTAGCTTTAGTGGATCCGATGATATTTGTATTGGTCTGCTTGTAACCAACTTTTCATAAATTATACTTCTTGAATTGTATTGTTCCTTTTCATCATATTTTAGTAGTTTAAGAACCCTGTCTATCCATCCATAATTAGTCTTGATCTGATTTAGAATAGGGTGATACGATTTTTTTACAGAAATAATTCATCTTTCGACCCACCAAGGGTAAAAGTGTAATATCCTTTGATGTACAAATGATTTTTAATCAAAACAGCTTTGGTAAGAAAGTAGATTTAACAAGTTTTTTAACGGTTCCAATCTCGCTCAAATCGGATTTCGAACATGTCCGTATCGAGCACGCAGAGTTTTGCATGGTTCTAAGTGTTAACGATGCGCCTGGGGCACCATGGCGGGCGCTTGTGGCGCAGCAAAATGCGCCTAGGGCACACTAACCACTCCAACAGACCAAACTTTGTAGACTTGTCCCGGACACTACAAATTTCAGATTTGCGCGTGCTTTTTACTGTTAAAATTCTAGTTCAATCTAGTTTCTATCCCAACTAGTTTGGATCAAAAATCATTTACACATAAGAATATGTGACCATTTTACCGTCAATGGGTCAAAATAAAATTCAATTCGGTAAAACGCTCGCAACTTTCTCGCATTAAGTGGATCAAGACCACGTACATATTGATAAATAGGGTTTTATAGTTCTGAAAGGTGGTGGAACACATCCATAAAAATATTTAGAATTAGTTCATGATAAGTTGTTATAAAGGGGACCATTAGAAAAAAAATATGAATACCTTACGTTAGGAATTTTTATGTTGAAACGATTTCTGATGATTCGAGGAAGCATGGAAAGACCTGTAAGATTTTTGTAACTCTTACGAAATTAACGAATATCCTAGAATTAGGAATGTGTGTTCGGAATGGAACAGAGAATGTGTAGAGAGCGCGCAAACGTTTTTAGCTTTAGTGGCTCCGATGATCTTTGTATGCATTTAACCAACATTTCATAAATTATGATTCCTTAATTATATTGTTCATTTTCATCATATTTTAGTATTTTAAAAACCCTGTCTACCCTTCCATAATTAGTCTTGATCCGATTTAGAATAGGGTGATACGAGCTTTTTAAAGAAATAATTAATCTTTCGACCCACTAAGGGTAAAATGGTATTATCGTTTGATGTACAAATGATTTTGAATCAAAAGAACTTTGGTAAGAAAGTAGATTTAACAATCTTTTTAACGGTTCGAATCACGCACAAATCGAATTTCGAATGTGTTCGTGTCGAGCCCGCAAAATTTAGCATACTTCTAAGTGTTGACGTTGCGCCCGGGGCGCAAGGGGGGGCGCCTGAGGAGCAGCATAATGCACCTGGGGTGCACTAACAACTCCAACAGACCAAACATTGTGGACTTGTCCCGGACACTCCGAAATTAAGATTTGCGCATGGTTTGAACCGTTAAAATTCTTGTTTAATCTACTTTCTATCCCAACTAGTTTAGATCCAAAATCATAAATACATAAGAATATGTGACCAATTGATCCCCACTGGGTCAAAATAAAATTCATTTCGGTAAAACGCTCGCAACTTTCTCACATTAAAGTAGATCAAGACTAATTACATATCGATAAATAGGGTTTTTGAAGTTCTGAAAGGTGGTGGAACACATCCGGAAAATATTTAGATTTAGTTCATGAAAAGGTTATATAAAGGCGACCATTAGAAAAAAAATATGGATACCTTACGTTAGAAATTTTTATATTGAAACGATTTCTGATGATTCGAGGAAGCATGGAAAGCCCTGTAAGAGTTTTGTAACTCTTACGGAATTAACGAATATCCTAGAATTAGGAATGTGTGTTCGGAATGGAACTGAGAATGTGTATAGAGCGCGCAAATATTTTCTTTAGTGGCTCCGATGATCTTTGTATCGGTCTGCTTTTAACCAACTTTTCATAAATTATACTTCTTTAATTGTATTGTTCCTTTTCATCATATTTTAGTAGTTTAAAAACCCTGTCTATCCATCCATAATTAGTCTCGATTCGATTTAGAATAGGGTGATACGAGCTTTTTACAGAAATAATTCATCTTTCGACCCACAAAGGGTTAAATGGTTATATCCTTTGATGAAAAAAATGATTTTTAATCAAAACTTTGGTAAGAAAGTAGATTTAACAAGTTTTTTAACGCTTCCAGTCTCGCTCAAATCGGATTTCGGATTTGTCTGTGTCGATCCCACAAAGCTTAGCACGTTTCTAATTGTTAACGATGCGCCCGGGGCGCATAGGTTGGCGCCTAAGGCACCGCGTAATGTGCCTAGGGCGCACTAACCACTCCAACAGACCAAACTTTTTGGATTTGTCCCGGACACTCCGAAATTCAAATTTGCACGCGGTTTGAATCGTTAAAAAGCTTATTCAATCTACTTTGTATCCCAAGTAGTTTGGACCCAAAATCATTGATACATAAGAATATGTGACCATTTGATCCTTAGTGGGTTAAAATAAAATTCATTTTGGTAAAAAGCTCGCAACTTTTTCATAATAAAGTCGATCATGAAAAATTATATATCGATAAATAGGGTTTTTAAAGTTCTGAAAGGTAGTGGAACACAACCTTAAAAATATTTAGATTTAGTTCATGAAAAGTGGGAATAAACGAGACCATTAGAAAAAAATATGAATACCTTACAATCGAAATTGTTATGTTGATACGATTTCTGATGATTCGAGGAAGCATGGAAAGCCCTATAATATTTTTGTAACTCTTACGGAATTAACAATAATATCCTAGAATTAGGAATGTGTGTTCAAAATGGAACAGAGAATGTGTAGAGAGCGCACAAATGTTTTTAGCTTTAGTGGCTCCGATGATCTTTGTATCGGTCTGCTTTTAACCAACTTTTCATAAATTATACTTCTTTAATTGTATTGTTCCTTTTCGACATATTTTAGTAGTTTAGAAATCCTGTCTATCCATCCATAATTAGTCTTGATCCGATTTAGAATAGGGTGATACGAGCTTTTTAAAGAAATAATTCATCTTTTGACCCACTAAGGGTAAAATGGTAATATCGTTTGATGTACAAATGATTTTGAATCAAAACAACTTTGGTAAGAAAGCAGATTTAACAAGCTTTTCAACGTTTTGAATCACGCACAAATCGAATTTCGGATGTGTTCGTGTCGAGCCCGCAAATTTTAGCATGCTTCTAAGTGTTAACGTTGCGCCCGGGGCGCAAGGGGGGGGCGCCTGAGGAGCATCATAATGCTCCTGGGGTGCACTAACAACTCCAACAGACCAGAATTATGATTTGGGCGCGGTTTGAACTGTTCAAATTTTTGTTCAATCTACTTTCTATCCCAACTAGTTTGGATCCAAAATCATTTATACATAAGAATATGTGACTAATTGATCCGCATTGGGTCAAAATAAAATTCATTTCGGTAAAACGCACTCAACTTTCTCACATTCAAGTGGATCAAGACCAATTACTTATCGATAAATAGGGTTTTTTAAATTCTGAAAGGTGCTGGAACACATCCACAAAAATATCTAGATTTAGTTCATGAAAAGTGGGTATAAAGGGGACCATTATAAAAAAAATATGTATACCTTACGTTAGGAATTTTATGTTGAAACGATTTCTGATGATTCGAGGAAGCATGGAAAGCCCTGTAAGATTTTTGTAACTCTTACAAAATTAACGAATATCCTAGAATTCGGAATGTGTTTGGAATAGAACTGAGAATGTGTATAGAGCGCGCCAACGTATTTAGTTTTAGTGGCTCCGATTATCTTTGTATCGGTCTGTTATTAACCAACTTTTCATAAATTATACTTCTTTAATTGTATTGTTCCTTTTCATCATATTTTGGTAGTTTAAAAACCCTGTCTATCCATCCATAATTAGTCTTGATTCGATTTGGAATAGGGTGATACGAGCTTTTTATAGAAATAATTCATCTTTCAACCCACGAAAGGTTAAATGGTTATATCCTTTGATGTACAAATGATTTTTAATCAAAACAACTTTGATAAGAAAGTAGATTGAACAACTTTTTTAACGGTTCCAACCTCGCTCAAATTGGATTTTTGATTTGTCTGTGTCGAGGCAGCAAAATTTAGCACGTTTGTAAGTGTAAACGATGCGCCCGGGGCGCATGGGTTGGCGCCTGAGGCGCAGCATAATGCGCCTGGGGCGCACTAACCTCTCCAAATAAACCAAACTTTATGGACTTGTCCTGGACACTTCGAAATTCAGATTTGCGCGTGGTTTTAACCATTAAAATGCTTGCTCAATCTACTTTCTATCCCAAGTAGCTTGGATCCAAAATCATTTATACATAAGAATAAGTGACCATTTTACCCTCAGTGGGTCAAAATAAAATTCATTTCGGTAAAACGCTCGTAACTTTCTCATATTAAAGTGGATCAAGAGAAATTATATATCGATAAATTGGGTTTTTAAAGTTCTGAAAGGTGGTGGAACACTACCATAAAAGTATTTAGATTTTGTTCATGAAAAGTGGGTATAAAGGCGACAATTATAAAAAAATATGAATACCTTGTGTTAGGAATTTTTATGTTGGAACGATTTCTGATGATTCGTGGAAGCGTGGAAAGCCCTGTAAAATTTTTGTAACTCTTACGGAATTAACTAATATCCTAGAATTAGGAATGTGTGTTCGGAATGGAATTGAGAACGTGTAGAGAGCGCGCAAACGTTTTTAGCTTTTGTGGCTCTGATGATCTTTGTATCGGTCTGCTTTTAACAAACTTTTCATAAATTATACTTCTTTAATTGTATTTTTCCTTTTCAACATATTTTAGTAGTTTAAAAACCCTGTCTATCCATCCATAATTAGTCTTGATCCGATTCAGATTAGGGTGATACGAGCTTTTTAAAGAAATAATTCATCTTTCGACCCACTAAGGGTAAAATAGTAATATCATTTGATGTACAAATGATTTTGAATCAAAACAACTTTGGTAAGAAAGTACATTTAACAAGCCTTTTTACCGTTGAAACCACGCTCAAATCAGATTTCGGATGTGTCCTTGCCGAGCCCGCAAAGTTTAGCATGTTAATATCTAAGGGAGGGCGCCTTAGGCGCAGCAAAATGCGCCTGGGGCGCATTAACCACTCTAACAGACCAAACTTTGTGGACTTTTCCAGGACACTCCGAAATTCAAATTTGCGTGTGGTTTAAACCGTTAAAAAGCTTGTTCAATTTACTTTCTATTCCAAGTAGTTTAGATCCAAAATCATTTATTCATAAGAATATGTGATCATTTTGCCTCAGTGGGTCAAAATAAAATTCATTTCGGTAAAACACTCGCAACTTTCTCATATTAAATTGGATCAAAACCAATTATATATCAATAAATAGGGTTTTTAAAGTTCTGAAAGGTGGTGGAACACAACCATAAAAATATTTAGATTTAGTTCATGAAAAGTTGGTATAAAGGAGACCATTAGAAAAAAAATTGGAGCCTTTAGGAGTGGTCCCTCCCTATCCTCTTAGCCAATTGGAGAGAGCGTTTTGTTCACCCTCCTTTAGGGAGGGTTAACAAAATTGCACTCAGAAAAAAGCAATCTAGTTCTCACATCACATTGTTTCACTCACCCAGCTTGAACTGTCGAATACATGCTGTCAAGGCTACAATGCCAATGTATGAGGATCCTCTATAAGAATGGGTGAATTAGGTGAAAACATGAAGTATCACCTGCAAATTTAAGCATTGTATTTCGTACTGCAAACTTATTGGAATCGAGAGGGCAAATCCGCTTTGCTGATTCTCTCGATCCTCTGTCTACCCTTTCTGTACCATTTTCACCTCTTTATCGATAGAAGAAACAGTTGAGACAGTTTACAAATTCTGATGCATAAACAACTAAAATACTACGAAGTCACTATTCATTAAGCTAAGTGCCAAGAACTGGAGAAGACAATGTGACCTATTGAGAACTTCTTCCATGTTTCAGTGTGTAAAAAGGTATTGTCTGCACAAGGCAACAATTGTAATGTATGTTCCTTTTGCTGCTTGGTATGGGCTCGGCTCCTGGTTGCTTTGCTCGTCCTCCTCCACCTACCTGCAACAAGTCACTAGGCTGGTGGCAGCCTAGTGACCCTCCAAAATCCAAAACACCAAAGATCAAAAGCATGGGGAGATTGGAATTTCAAAAGCATGGGAATTATCAAGTATTCAAGTGGAAAGACAATTTCATGGAATCGCGGTAGTTGTTGTGCTTTCCAAATGGGACCCCATTTCGGTTCCAAAAATTTATCAGCACAATTTGGTGCAGAAGACGGTAACCATACGAGACTAAACGTCGGCGTTCTAACATTGCCATACTTTCAAGCCTGAACCTCGTTATTTCGGATTACAGCTTCCTCTTCCTCTACTCACTCCTAATGTTTCTTTGTATTAGCCAAAAATAAAGGCAAAGTTACTTCAAGAGAGAAGTCTCTAGTTCTTACTAATAACTAGACTCTCCTCAATAAGAATAGAAGAATTAGGAAGCTGCTGGTCAATTTTCCAGCGAACTCTCTGGCGATGATGTGGCGGGTGGGGTGAATAATTTTTATTTAATGTAAGGGTATTTTTTTAGAAAAATGGAGCCAAAAGTCCTTGTGCCCGTATGGAAACTATAGATGTCCTCATCACATTATAAGACACTATAGTATGGGCTGTTGGCCGAAGCTCTTAAGTACTTTCAATCAACCTATTCAATAAGCATTTTTTATTTCAGCTGTCAATTCCATAAAACTTAGCAATTCAATAATGGCAGTGCAACTCATGGGGCCCGTCTAATGTGGGACGACAAATCAATGACAATTTAAAAAGCTCATGGGATCCCGTCCATAATGCGGCAAGTCAATGACAATTAATAATAGTTTATGCGACTTTTACATTAATACTGTGTGCAGAAGGACTTGAAGCACGCACCGTGTGAATACTGAATAAATCATTCGACATCCTTGTTTCTAAGGGTGATCCGATATTTGGGTTGCTCAAACCCATCCTCAAATTTGGTCGTCACTTATCATTAAATCATAAAAAAAATACAAGTCAAAAAACATAACAAAAAAAATTTAGGTTGCATTTGTGCTTTTAACATGAATTACACTAAAATTAATCAAAATCAAATATAACCCTTATAGTGCTTTATGATTAGCACGATTCGATTCGAAGGAAAAAAAAAACTTGTCGAGGTCTTGTGGGACTTATCCGGGGCCCGCTCGGCCCATTCCCCGAAGTGTTGCCTAATGTGAGACAGCAAACGATTGATTCTTTTTGACAGCAAACCGTTGATAATTAGTAGAGTCAATAATTGACTTGTTTTATGCAAAGTCTACTCTCTTTTTCTCATTTGTTTTTTTTCATTGTCTTACTGCTTCTCCAAAAGGTCCCGTTTCCACCAACAAAAAACATTAAAAATTTAACGTATTTTTTCATCTCGTTTCTACTAACAAAAAAAATTCAGCATTTTACCATCTCGTTTCTAGTAACAAAAAAGTTATCAAAAAAACTATTTTTGCTACACTTACTCTACTCAAAAACTCATCAACAACTTATTCACTACCGGAAATATCTTGATATTTCTCAACAAGTTATTCACTACCAGAAACATCTAACAACTTCTCAATCACAAATAAAAATCTATAAAATTTTCACTACCGGAAAGACCCTTCATTCTTTATATATATGTGTGTCCTCTCAACTTGTTTCTTATCTTTCTTTGAATACAGCCAGATCGATCATCGTCCAAACTCTGGTACATTTAGCTGTGACTAGCTACTCGTTTCCAATCCGTCGAATTAAACAAACTCTCCCTAGTCAGCAATTGCCTAGTGGAGGTGGTAAGTGGAGTTACTCTCTTATCGTTCTGTGTTAAAAAGCCATGGCTACTATGACAAGAGAAATTCACCTTATTCAAAGAATTATGAACTATAGCAGTACTCAACAACTTATCACGTTTCAACAATGTCAGAACAATCGACGACAATAACCCTAATTTCAAAGCACAAGGAGAATTCGAACGCATACGAGGAAAACCCCGATACATTTAAGACTTGGGGAAATTACATGCTTTTTTCTCGCAGGTTTGAATACTCACTTAAATCTCGTTGATCCAGCGCCGGCGGAAGACACTCCATTGGTGAAGACGCGAGAGAGAGGAGAAAATGGGTGAAGAGGAGAGATAGAGTGGTGGCGAAAATGGGTTTGATCCTCGGCTTCCCACTCTCGTCCTAAAACCCTTCTCCTTTTTAGGGCATTAGTGAGGGGGCACAAGCGTTGCACGTGGTTTGTTTTGCCCACATAAACACAACATACAATTGTGCATTCACCAGCAATTATAATCAACGATCATAATTGTTTGTATTTTATTATAAATCGAAATACATGATTGTCGAAGTCCAAACTAATGTGTGTAATTGTCGTTTAACAAAAGGGGAAAAAAGAAGAGGAAAATGTCGGATAAAAAAAGCATATAAAAAAAAATCAAAGTACATGGTTTGATGTAGCCATACAAACATATGTGTAGAATTGTTGTTCCTCAAAAATTGGGTAAATCCTTAAAAAAATGTGTAGAATTGGGTCTAAAAAGTTGAACACATTTATGCCACTGAAGTGGAGTTCCTCTTTTTTGATCTAGTTTTTGTTCTTCTTTACTTTATTGCTGGTACATTGGTTTTGTCACACCCCAAAATGAGAAGTGACCAGCCGTGAACCACAAGGCCAACTCATGAAACATGCAGCCTAAAATAAAATATGTCGTCGAACAATAAATATTTTTTTGTTATTAAATAAATCTCAATCATAAGCATGGGGCACAAACATCCCATGAATCAAATAATATCCAGTGATTCAACAATAATAAAAGAATCCAGATGTTGACAAAATGTTTCAATCCAGTTCCGCAATAGGCCTCACTTGGTTTTCGTCAAGCTCAAGCTGAAATCCCACAATTTCTTAGCTAATTCTTCATCTTTAGCCAAAGTAGATCGTCTTCCTAGATTATTGTCGCTAAAATACTCCCCGCTCACCCCCTTAACTTTCGGATGCAACGCCACGTAGCATGTGGTTGCCGCCCCCTAAAACCATGAGGAGCGGAAGTAATTAGCAAATGTGTTGGTAGAAATATCCTAACAAAAATGCTTAACATCTCAAAAGTCCAAACACTTCAATTTTTCATGAGAAATGTTGTTGTGCATCTTGCACTGGAGACAGAGAACGTACTTGTGGAATACTTTTGAATACATGTTTCAAAACCATATTTGCAAAGCCTGCATTGCCACAAAAAGTAATTACTCCGTAATTTACATCCAAAACAATTTGCAGTTGTTAAAAGCATCCAACTCGGAACCAATTGGCAATGAGTGGAGAGGCCGCCCAGGCTCATATACTAGTTTTGGAGGTGATTATTAAACCGACGTGGACAAGCTCTAACAACGACAAGCAATCAAAGGGGAAACATATGAGCCAACTTGGAACAATCCATGACTTCTCTTGAAGATGGCGATGGCGTGTCAAATAGCATACGTTTGAAACCATACTACTGAATAGAACCCTTCCAGTAAGGTTACTTATTCTGTAAATATGCATGAGAAAACGTATAAAACGACGTCAGTCCCATATTGTTTTGATCTGATATAGCGTTCAAAGGCTCAAAGGTTTACCAATGGTAAGGCGGCTACGGTGACGCACAATGTTGGTGACAATGGCTCCAGGATGAAGTGAATTACAAGTTATGTCCACCCCTTCTTCCTGTATCATTTGAAAAAGGAACAAACCCAACATACTAACCGAAAACTAGTTAAGCAAGGGAAGAAGCAAGGTTTAAAGAAGGTTGAAAGATTAGGAAAAATCTCTCTCAAGGTGAAGAGAGCAGAGTTCTTCTATTGTATTTATAGGTGTGTTTACAAATAAGGAATGATTATTAGGATTACAATAAAAGGAAGGAAAAATACACAATTACAGGGATTGATTTCCTTAATCCTACACCATGAATCACGTCCCATCCATAGGTGGAGATTCTGACCTTCCATAGATAAGTGAAGATTGATTACCCAGATTTTCCGCCAACTGATTGGTTTGATTTTCCTTACTAGCCTCCACTTGACTGGTTGTGATTTGTGCTCCAATAAGGTTTTCAAAGTAATCACTTCTATGTGTTGTAGCTACTAGGTTCAGTAGTTCTCATAGTTTTGCAGCCTAATAGCAACTGTTCTTTGAACAACTGATCTCTCGAAATCGAACCTGGTTCTCATAGTTTTGCAGCCTAATAGCAACTGCTCTTTGAACAACTAAACTCTCGAAACCGTAGCGATGAATATTAAGTTTTGGTTCTTAAGTCCAATAAATGATCTTCATGGTAAGCTTGAGAAAACTTCATGGCACTGGCTTTATGGTTTTCGGATTTCGTTTTTCTTTTTATCTTCTACAAATGTGCATCATAGCTAAATAAATATCCTCTCTTTCTGGTCCTTGCTTAAAATCCCATAGTCTTGAGAATTTGCTCAAGTGGAAAGGGTAAGATGTGCATACCCAAATGCAGATGGCCATGTTTTTTTGTTTTTTTCTTGTAACGCAGAGTGTCCCCGAGCCAGCTTACGTGCACCACGTGACTAAATCTCTACAGCCCACCACCAGCCTGTGGGACTTTCTTATGGAAGCCCGTGGGGTGGCCCTTAGGGGTCTCGAACTGGGGACCTGGGCTGGGGGAGCAAACCCCAAGCCTTAACCAACTGAGACAACCCCTCGGGTTTGCAGATGGACATGTTGCTCCCTACAACAAAGCTTGATTACCAGTTCATAACAAGACCTTGCAGAAATATGATCTAAAACTAAAGAAAATCGTCTTGATACCTATTTCTTGGACAGTAGAGGTAACAAGAAAATGTTAATTACCTTTAAGCACTTCGCCAGTTAGCATGCAATATGTTCGCAAGCTTTGATTGTCCATAAGCAGACAATGGCCCGAAACTGAAAAGTAGGTCATACAAAAAATAGTTTAGCGCGAGTGAGCTTTATGAAATCTACGGGCAGCTCATTTTGAAAGGGTGATTCCATCGCAAGACCAATAATGACATGAAGGGACAAAAACTGTCCCTTCAAGTCATACGCAATGCTTGATTTGACCGGAACTTTATCTCTCTCATGGATTTTATGAAGGCAGTCGTGCTATGGTTGCTACCTATAACCTAAACACCAAGCATAGTATGCGTCGAATATAGGAAAAAGTCGTCAAAACTGAAACGATAATCCTAATTACCTAGATTTGTCATTGATTTTATCTAAACGAACTCCTTCACGGTATGAGAACTTATGAAACCCTGAGGATATATACAATAACAATCCTTCCTTCTTTTTGGCTTTCGCATGATGTAGTTTTCATGGTGTCCAACAAAAGATTTTTCAAAAGAAAATGGCCTGTAAACAGATAACACACCAATGCATGTTCGCTTAAGAGAGTAATATATCGAAGTCTGACGCCAGAGCGAAGCAAAAATTTAAACAGCAACGACATAAAATGGAAGGACCTTTAAGAAAAATAACGGACACAAATGCAAACAATAAATGTGAGGCAAAACTTTCTTAATAATTTACATATGCTCTTAACAAACCAAAACCATAAATGTGACAAAATTCAAAAGAAAAGAGTGGGCAATTTTGAAATCCAAGTGAAGCACTCGATTATCCCTATTGACATCAGACGTAAAAACGAAAACAAACAAAAGAAAAGGGGGGAAATACAGTAGCAAGTTAAATCTTCAGTTTATAATGCAGGCTACCAGGTGAGGAAATATTTTGCGAATAATCAAGTGCTTACCACACACTGCAAGGGAGCCGTTAAAGTCAAATTATCGCATTATGATGACAGAACCAGACTTGTCAATTTTATGACAACTACTACTTTGGAACTAAAGTCGTCGACAAAACAAAATCTATTTCGAATTTGGAAATCCAGTGGCCAGTCTTGGTAGTTTTCCTAGAAAAATTATGGATAACAAAAGAAAATCACTATAACTTAATTTTCTACTAATATGTTTATAGCACCCAACAAGAACAAGAGAATAAACATTGAATGATGAACAATTCTCACCTATATGATTAGTTCCAAAGGGCAGTTCTATGTTGTCTTTGGTGAGCATGAAACGAGCCATAACCCCTGCATTGTTACTTTCACACAAAAAAAAGGAAAAATATTTCACAGCTTGTAAACTAAAGAAAAAATCTAAACCAAGTGAGACAGCATCATCTTCAATTGCTTCTTCAAAGTATTCTTACACGAGGATGTTTAAAGGAAGGCCCGAGGACTTGTATTCCGAAGCAAATTTCCTTACAGACGCCATTGAGCCAAGATCTAACTCCATAACATCGAGTTTGGCAATTGGGTTTTCCTCAAGTATAGCTTTTCGAACTCCTCCACCAGCATCTGTGTTTCTAACTGCCATAACTACATGTACGCCACGCAAGGCAAGGACGCGTGCAGTCTCTCTGCCAATACCGCTTGATGCACCTGGAATTAGACAAGGTGCAAGCAATGAGATGATCAGATCACCCGAATTTCACTACGTTTTGGAGTCAACATCCAAGGAAAGTACCGTAGACTAGTAGTCCTGCCAATATGTTATTACTGGATCAATGAAAAACTATACAAGTATCAATGAAAAAGAGAGAGGGAGAGACTTGTAACAATGGCAGTGAGGCCAGTTCCATCAATTCCTTCGGTAACTTCCTCAGCTGTAGAAGAGGCTGAGAACCCAGATGGGCCTTTACTTGCACAAATCCACATTCTTGCTCTGATTTTCTTGTTCTCCAAGTACTCAACTCAATTCCCACTGTTCTTTCCTTGAAAACCAAAGGCACAAGATATATATAGAGATCTCTCTTTCTTGGACGAGGGGCTTCTACATCATATTTGATATATCAGCTTGAAGTTTTCCTGGATGACATAAGTACCTCTGCCGTTCTGAAAATTACCCTCTCTTTCCTGAGGTTTGTAGCGTGCTTCGGGCAGCTAAACGAACCAAACAGCTCGAGTTTGGCTCGACTTTTGGCTTGCTCAAACTCGTTTAAAAAAATATATAAGCCAAGCTCCGTTACGTTTGTTTGTTTGTTTATGAATTCGAGCCAAGCTTGAGCATATGAGTGTTGGTTCGATAGGCTCATGATCAACAAAGAAGTCATTCCACAACTATTACAAATATAGGGGTAGATGTAATAAATGCCCCAAAATATAAAATCTGCGTCAGCCTCTCATATGGATATTTTCACCAGTCTTACAGTACCATTGCATCCAAATAGGAAATATCATAGGTGAGATATGAAAATTTAAGTGTTCGAGGGTTTTTAATTTAATGAATGTATCTAGTAACTGAATTTTATGTTTATGAATTTTTTTGACCTAGATTAATTATGCTAGTTCTTCTTAAAGGCTTTAAATTAGCCCTTTCATTTTCGAACCTAACGAGTCTAGCTTGAAAACTCGAAACTTTACAAGTTTAAGCTCATGCTTGAAAGCTCGAGATTGGCTTGTAAAGCCAAGCCAAGCTTATCACGAACACAAAATTTCAAGCACGAGCCGAACTTGAACAATTAATCTCAAAAAATTTCAAGTTCAAGCCAAACTTGAACACATGTAATAAGGAGTCAAGTCAAACTTGAGCAATACTGAGCTTGACTTATTTGGCTCGATCAGCACCCTAAGCGAGCTACAACTTCCCCATTAATTTGACCAGTAGTCCTATATAGAAATAGTGATAAAAGAAAACAGATACAGTATAGAAATAGTGATAAACGAAAACAGATATATAGATGGTGGGGCGGTGGGTCCCTAAAAGATAATCGTAGTATTTTGGAGCAATATTCTGTGGTGAAGGTGACGCTATATCATACATGCGCTTCAATCTTATACACCTTAAAAAAAGGAAGGAAAAAATAAATAAATAAAACATCGACCTGGTCCCATGATTTCAACCTTGAATGAAACATTTTCATAATTAATGTCGTTATAAAGAAGGAATAGAAAGTGTTCTTATTACTATAAAAGAAGGAATAAATATTGTTTATAAATCAGCATAACATCACTGATTACCTACTAATGACACTGGTGGTAATACCCTACCGTCATGAATGACATTGTGGTTTAATGAGGGCCGGCCTAAGGTAAAGCCGCCGCGGTTTTAGGCTTCCAAAATTTAAAAAAAAAAAAAAAAACTGGTGGTAATAATAAGCCATGTTGTTTGAGCATCTCCGATCACACAACCTTCATTTTGAAAACAAACACAGTTTAGAGAAAACAGTTCACCATTTTCTCTAATAACTTTGGTTTCATCGCACCAAAATCGAAAGCTTCTCTTCTTCTGCAACTGTTCTTCCTTCCGAGAGAGAGTACGGACACTCATTTGTTCGGCGGTGCTCCGGCAAGTGGTAATCGAGTCAACCCTGTGAGACAAACACCAACACAACCTCCAGCACCGGTGAGGCGGCGAATTTGTCTCAAGGGCACCGTTGTATAAAATGGGTCTTGGTTTGCATTTTTTCTTCCTTTCTTTACAGTTTATGTTTTATATTTCGTTTCTTGGAATTTCAATTCATGTAATTTTCTGTTCGATTGTAAATTCCAGAAATTTAGTAAAATCGATTATTGTTTTTCCGCACTGTTTTTCCTACAATCTTAAGACAAATTTGCCGCCTCACCGGTGCTGGAGGTTGTGTCGGTGTTTGTCTTCCTAGGTTGACTCGGTTACCACTCAGCAGCCGAAACACCGCCGTAAACTATCCGTCGAACGAACTTATGTATGTACTCACTCTCTGGAAAGAACAAGTATAGCAGAGGAAGGAGATATCAATGTTTTGATATATAGGTGTGTCTGAACCAAAAGACAGAGGCCCCCTTTTATAGCTCAAAGATGAGCCTCTGTCATCAATACGACAATGAATGCAGAATATTCATGGGGAGCATACACAATCAATTGGGGAATTGAATGCGAAATTCAATTCTGGAATAAAACTGTTAGAGTTATTATTCCCGAAATTGAATACACCGTCGTGGGTAATAGCTCTGGGTAATCAACCCAACTATGATCAGCCAACCGTGCACTATTGTCGGTTCAAAACCCACTTTGGGAGACAATTTATCATTCATCTCTCAATGGAATTTGTTCATTCTTTCACCGGTTTAAAATTCCTTAGTAAGGAGTATCTAAAACCTAGTTGGGCCCACCTCACGCGGTGTGAATCCCACCAAATTCTAATTGATAAATTTTATTTTCCCAACAGATATGTCAAGTACCGACAGTCGCAATAATGGCGATTTTTGTGTGGGAAGCTGAGGAATTACAAAGACTGCACCAGAAACTACAAGGAATCTCAATAAACAGGAGTGGTCATGACTGCATTGAGTGGAAGTGGAATTCCAAAAAAAAAAAAGTACTCAATCAGGTCAGCATATGCAGAAAATCAATTGCAGCGTTTCAATTTAGGCCTGAGAATGGTGTGGAGGAAGTCCACCTAAAGTCTAAAATATTCTCTTGGCAGGCACTTCAAAGAGAGAATTGCAACAAGGTTATATGTTCCCTATGATGCGCGTTCCTTTCTTTGTTTCTTCTCTATTGTAGGACCGAAACACACACACAATATGCGAATAGAAATCAGTAAAGAAATCAACACACAGAATATACATGGTTTTCCAAAATTAGGTAAGTCCACCGGAGCAAGGGCGGCTGTCGTTTCTTATTATCAATGTGCTAATAATTGCCCATGCCAATGCTTTCTAAATATAGTCTAAATGAAGTATCAAACCCCACTTTTTTGAAATTTTGTGTGTGGATACAACGGTTCTTTTTAACGTCATCTCACATGAGATGAGTTCCGGATATGCGTATAACCTCACCTCATGCGAGAGGAGCATTACAAATAACCATGAATTAGAAAAAAAATTCTTCTCCCAACAAAATCTACTTCTCGGAAATTTTCATTTTAAGAATAAGTTTTAAACATGGTCCATCTAACCAAGTTTATCAAATAGTCTAACACAACAAATGTTACCAAATCTGTTTAATTCCGTTAGTTGTATTCAGGAATAGCATCAGAGATATTAAGAATGTATAATCGTACGGGATTCCAACTCGAATTCAATTTTTTGAAAGTCCACTCATTCAAAAGACCCCTATCGCACATGTTTTTTTAATTGACCTAGAAAAATAGAAAAGCAAAATAGTTCAGATATTACATATAACCAGGTAAGGAGTAGAGTTTGTAACTCTGTCTACCCAAAAGGCTCCAACAAAAAAATCTACAATCTTCAATCATAGACAGATCATGAAACTCCAAATCATCTAAACCAATAGCTCAAGTTGTATTGAGCAACAATTTTATTCTCTTACCTATTAGTTAAAAGGAAAAAGAAACTATCGTGAAAAATTAATATTGGCCGCAAAGAATTACTCTTGGCTGTGAAGAATTACTATTGGCCGCAAAGAATTACTATTGGCTGCAAAGAATTACTCTGCGCAGCGAAAAATTACTCTTCACCGCAAAGAATTACTCTGGGCCGCGAAGAATTACTCCAAGCCACAAAGAATTGCGAGACCATAAAGTAATTCGATGCGGCCAAAAGCAATTCAATGCGGCCAAGTGCAATTCGATGCGGCCAAGAGTAATTCAATGCAGCCACGCAGCCAAGTGCAATTCGATGCGGCCAAGAGCAATTTGATGCGGTCAAGAGTAATTTGATACGGTCAAGTGCAATTCGATGCGGCCAGGAGTAATTTTTCGCGGCCAAGAGTAATTCTTTACAGCCAAATGTAATTCTTTGCGGCCAAGAGTAATTTATCGTGGCCAAGAGTAATTCTTTGCAGCTATGAGTAATTTTTTGCGACAAATAGTAATTCTTCATGATCTTTTAATCTCAGCCATTGGCTTCAATGGTTGAGATGGAGTGTCTTTTTTTTTTGTCATCGGAACGCTCCCCTAGATATTCTAGATTCTTCAAATTAGTACCGAATCTGGAAAGTTTTGGTATTCTTCTCTCTTCTTCTTTTTTGAAAAATCATAGAGCCATTAATGTTCAGTTGTTAGGAGTAAATAAACTCACTCAGTAATTGTGTAATATGTGCAAAAAGTGTGAGCATTTTACTGAAAAGAGGAGAATGAGCCTAAACTATTGAATCAAAGTAATCATCCATTGCAACAACTTATCTTTTGTTAAGTATGAATGGGCTCTACACCCTTTTGTTATGTACTATAGAAAATTAAATTAAATAAGAAAATTAATTCCAATGCAGAAACATAAGCACAAATATATTTTTGTTGGCTTTCAACTTTCAACCCGATGAATGGGAAGATAAAACTATGACTAAGAATCAAGATGCAATAAAATCAATACATTTGCTTCCACCAGCATATTGCAATGAATCAAATAACCAAATATATAATTAATCAGTTTTTTCCCCAAGATCACTCAACCAACTAAAGATTTAGCAATCTGAATACATTTCAAAAAATGACAAGACCCACATATATATATATATGTAGGTATGTATATATATATATATGTATGTATATAAATATGTGGAGAGAGAGAGAGAGATATATATATATATATATATATATATATATATATATATATATATAAACGTATGTGTGTGAGAGAAAATAGTTTTGGATTCAAAATTGGAATCCATTTTGGATTAACGTGTGAGAGAGAGAGAGAGACAGACAGAGAAGACCACGGTAATTATTTTTGACTGATAATTATTAGGAAAGTAAGGAAAAATTGAAAATAAGGAATCAGAACAAGATTAGTAAACATTAATTTTAGTTTTTCTTTCATCCTTCTTCCATATATTCATTCTTTCCAAGTATATTTCTGGTCTTACTATCTGTAAATCTCAGCTATAGAAAAAATATGTACAAATCCTATGGTAAAAAATATAGAGAATTCAAAAACCGCTGCTCAATATTATATAGATGAAACAGGGTTTACAACATAGAGTATTTATACCTGCTCTATTCTAACCATAATCTGGTATTTGGCCTGAATCCCAAAAATACCCCTGTACCGTAGCCCCCCGCACCCCCAACCCACGGGCCTTCGGCCCAGTCCACTCCACCGGATCATCGGTGATGGGCTAGTTGTCCTCACTCGGCTCCGCTCCGCTTGGGCAACTAGCTTATTTCTAGAACTCTTTAGTATCTTTCCATAGTTAACATATGAGCTACAGTTCTAACACCTATGATGGGCCCGGGTCCCCACAAACCCCCCAATTATCATAATATTTTTACTATATTGCTATATGAGGATGATATTTTGTTGTTAATTTACAAATACATGTGATTCGATCCCCCATATCAAGAATCCTGCGTCCGCCACTAAGGATGGCATTATTATTATTATTATTATTATTATTATTATTATTATTTTGAAACCAACAACATAACTTATATTAAGTCAAAAAGAGTACAACAACGATAGTTTTTTATGCAACGATTAGACTTGTTTATATAGCAATAAAATCAATACGATATCTTTAAATGAATGGTACATTGAAAAAACTCTTATGATACAAATCGAAATGATACGAATCTCATGGTTCAGTGATTCAGTCATTTTGAGATAAAACTGGCATACAAATTCGATAAGATACATGGTGTAGAACAAATCACGGAAGATATTATGGAAAGATTCGACAAGGACAAGTAAAGGAAGAATTGTTGATTCAGATATTTTATTATGACAACTTTGATAAGTTTATTTTCTTCATATCAACTTTTTTGGGCATGATTTGGGAACTAATTTAAATCTTTTATTAAGCTGCTGTTGTGGTTCCTAAGTGCAATAAAATAAAAATAAAAATGACCCAAAATGCTTAAAGGCAAAGCCCCAAAAAGACAACAATCTATATAGTTTGTAACGTCGCGATGCAAACCGCTACCCAAATGATCCAAAATGCTTAAGTCGAAGTTAGTAGTAATATCTTACATGGTTCCTTGTATATCCAAGATCTTTCGATTTGGGACGCGTGGAATATCACATAATTCTTACACCACATGTAGACTATCGATTTGGGACGGGATATCACATATAGTTTCTTACACCACATTTCAGTCAGCATGCTGTCGATGCCATTCTGCCAATGTATGAGAATAAATAGACTCTCCTCAATAAGAATAGGATAATTAATTAAAGACCCTCATTCAATAACTTTTCATTCATAAGTTGCCTTCACAAACAAACGATGATGTACAAACAAATCATACTTCATACAGAATTCGAGTTACTATTAAAAGTGTGACACAAAGGGTTTCACTTAAAAAAAATTCCAGGACAAACTTACAAAAGGCAGTACATCAAACAATTCAGCACAAGGCATGATCACTTGGGATTCGTCAAGCTCAAGCTGAAATCCCACAATTTCTTTGCTAGTTCTTCGTCTTTCGCCAAAGCAGTCCGTTTTCCTACATTACTGTTGGAAAAATACTCCCCGCTCACCCCCTTAACTTGCGGATGCAATGCCACATAGCATGTTGTCGCCGCTCCCTGAGACCACGAGGAACGGAAATAGTCAGTTGTCATTGTTTGCAGAAACATCCTAGTTCCTGACAAACGTGCTAAATGTATCAAGAAAAAACCAAATACTTGGTTTTTCCTTGAGAAATATTGTGCATCTTGCATCAGATATGAGAACCTACCTGAGGAGTATTTTTCACCAAATATTTAATAAACATATTCACAAGACCTGCGACAAAGCAGTCACCAAAGCAATCAATATAGACCCAAAACAATGTGAAATGCTCTTAGTAAAAGAGGAAACTTATGAACCGATCCATAGCTTATGTTGAAAATGAACTGTGAAATAGCATACGTTTGGTTTTTTTTTTTTTTTGAACGGCAAATTTTTTTTTTTATAATCTTTGAAATTGTTACAAAGACTAAAGGAACAAGGATTTGACGGCATCAAAATAGCATACGTGTGCAACCATGCTTGATGAACAGAACCCTCACACCAAAGGTTACTTATTCTGTAAATATGCATGAGGAAACATGTCAAACAATGTCAGTCCTGTGTTTTTTTCATTCGGCGTTTTTTTTTTCCATCTACATGTTTCTATCACCCGAATATTTTTCCACAAGCAAATTGATTTATGTCTCCTGCTAGTGTAAGGTCTGAAGACTCTGAACTAGTCTAAATAATCAAAAACAAGCGAAGATCAATTCTACCGTCCTCAAGTCATGTAGGTACGGGAGATTATCTTAGGTCTCATGCGATCCCCATAATTCCTCCCCCGCTAGAAAGAACTCAACTCCCAGTACTACTCTACGATACTTGGAGCAAGACAGCGTAGCTAATGCTTGTAATATCTGTAAGAGTAACGCGGAGTCTGGTGAACTGATCTAAATTGCCCACATTCCTGTGGCTTTTTTTCTACAGCTTTTTGCTCTTAACTTTTTTATAGCAGGCAGTGGGAGAACGAGACTAATAACTATTACAATCAGAAGAAAAAAAAAAAAAAGGAAAGTGCAGGGCTAAGGATTTGCATTGTTGCAAATTTCCCCATGAAGGGGAAAATGACGGCCCGGGATTAGAATTTCCGCTTAATGACTAATAAGGACGTGGTTTTCTGTTAATGACTGGTAAGGATTAATGAGTGCGAAGTCGGTCCTTCTTATTTTGGAAAGGGAACCTTAGCATAGGGTATCTTATTATGAAGACACAAATAAGTCCTAAACAGAGGAAACATCTCTGTACAGATTGGCTCTAAATTTGAACAGCCAATCCAACAAATATGTATACTTCAGAAATATGTTCGCAGAATGCAGCTATGCAGCATTCAAAGGCTCGGAGATTTACCGTTGATAATGCTATGGTGACGCATAATGTCGGTGGCAACGGGTCCAGGATCAAGTGAATTGCAAGTTATGCCCGCCCCTTCTTCCTGTTTCATTGTAGAAAGGGAAAAAAACCCAACATACCATGTCATATTCTTCCCAACAAATTGTCTTTGAAATAATTTGAAAACAATGAAGCGGTACAGCCAACTTCGATGTGAAACAGTTCATCATTTAGAGCTCGTGGAGACCACCAACCATGCCGAAATTCGCGTTGATTACCTTCAAGTGCTTGGCCAGCTCATTAGCATGCAATATGTTAGCGAGCTTCGATTGTCCATAAGCAGACCATACATTGAAACTGAAAAGCAGAAAGGCAAAACAAGAAAAACAGTTTATCAAGTATAGAAAAAGCGAAAACTGAATAGATACATGATTTTTCTTTTTCTTTTTTGTAGTCTGATTACCTAGATTCGTCGTTGATCTTATCAAAACGAATTCCTCCACGGGGCACAAGCCGATGACCCTCTGAGGCCACGATGACAATCCTTCCTTCTCTCTGACTTTCGCGTGCTGTGCTTTTCATGGTCTCGAACAAAAGATTTGTCAAAAGAAAATGACCTGCGAAAGGGCAACGCAACAATGCAAGTTAGCGGTGATGAGAGACTAGTGTATCAATGTGAGACCTCAGAGTGTAAAAATTAATCGAATGAACGAACATACGTGGGAAGGACCTCTACAAAAATCACCAACCCAAACGCAAACAAGACTGCGGTCATTAACAGTTTGAGATGAACCCTCTCATTATTTTACATATGCTCTTAATACAAGCGAAAGAACAAATACGTGACAGAATTCGAAAGAGAAAAGTAGACAACTTTCAATTTCAAGTAAAGATCCAGAAATAGCTAACGACCAAAACAAGCAAAGGAGAGAAGTTTATACAATCATCTGGAAAAACAGCGGTAGGAAAGAAAGAATGGTGCTATAGGAAGATCTTCTTCAATGCGTCAAGCGCTAACCACACCCCAAGGGAGCAGTTAATGTCAAAAATTTACATAACTCGACACTGAAAGAACCACAGTTACCGACTCCATGACAATGACTACACAGCATCTACTCTGGAGCACTAGTCAACAAGAAAACAAAATCTATTCCCGAATTCGACACTCCACTCATGCTAGTTTTCATGGGAGAACTACTAAAAAGTAAACAACTGCTGTGAATTCTTCTTAATGTTTGTAACCATCGGGCACGCATGATGTTAACAATTTTATAGCACCGAGCGAGGATGAACATGAAATGATCGATGATTTTACCTATGTGGTTAGTTCCAAACATCAGTTCTATGTTGTCTTCGGTGAGCGCGAAAGGAGCATTCACCCCTGCATTGTTACTTCCACAAAAAAGAGAGAAAGGAAAATATCTCACTTGTTATAAAGTTTCAAAGTAAACAGGCATATAAAGGTCCATAAGAAGTTTTGTATTCTCATGCATTCAAAGAGTAGAAAACATCTAAGCCTCAAATGAGACAACGTCCTCTTCAGTTGCTTCTCTAAGTTATTCTTACATGAGGAGGTTTAAAGGATGGCCCGAGGACGTATACTCGGAAGCTAATTTCCTGACAGACGCCATTGAGCTGACATCTAATTCCATGACATCGACTTTCGCACTGGAATTTTCCTTAAGTATAGCTTCTTTCACTATTGTACCGCGATCTGTATTTCTGACTGCCATAACTACATGTACACCGCGCAAGGCAAGGACGCGCGTCGTCTCTTTGCCAATACCGCTTGATGCACCTGAAATTATGGAGAGAGAAAAAAAAGAAGGCACGCAATGAGATAATCAAAAGCCCGAAATTTCGCTATGTTTTGAAGTCCAAGGAATAGTTCTTAGCCCTGCCAACATGTCATTATCGCGCTTAACTCTTTGCCAATCCCTGACTGAAACATATTGTGATTGAAACAACCAAAGTTGGCTTAGGATGATCTTGACAGAATTAAACCACCCGACGATGGAAATTTGAAGGGAAGTACGGCTCAAAAAGCAAACCAACGATGAGAAAGATGTGGAAATTTTCCATCTTCCACGGTTCAATGTAAATTCGCCTCTCAACCGATGAAGGTGGCATAATTCGGGGGTGGCATAATTCGTTAGTCAATCAAGGTATGAGAAAGAGTACACGGCTTGATTCGGTTGCATTTACCCATTTCCAGGGACTAGGAGCAAATAAACCTCAGCAAAACCATTGTACGACTCACCACATCATTTTTTTGTGGATTTGTTCTCATATTTTGGAAGACTAACATCAAGTATAAATCTAAGAAAAACATCTGTACAAATGAAGTACTATAACACCCATGAACTTTTTTGTTTATAACTCGGTTTCCACCTAATCCGGGGACCAAGCAAAGCCCAATATGGACTAGCACGTAGGCTGGGCGAACTCCCTCAGACCATAAGCTTGTTGAGGTCCTCAGCCAGAGCAAAGCCCCGTATGGATTAGCCGAATACAAGAATCAGAGTTGAACCCCCAAATCAAAGGCTTGGTGAGGCACTCCTTGCCAAGTACTTACGACCACTGTGCCAACCCGTCGGAAATCGCCGGTTGGTTATACCAAGAAAGGCATGGGAGTTTTTGGGCATTGCTTGGGCCGAAATTTTCCTAATGAACTGGGTATTATTTGTTACAGACAAGCGAAGGGGTTCGACACACATCGGTAAGGACTGTTTCAGAATTTTGAAACAGCCCTTACCATAGGGTATACCTACCAGGACTCATATACACCGTCTGGGGGGGGGGGGGCATGTTCTTAAATCGGAAACATGTGTCTTTGTTCGCTTTGGGTCTCTAGAACCAAACCTTGTCTCTGTGAACGGTTCCCACCAAGTTCTCACTTCAATTAGTATATCTCCACTTGTTATCCCAAAAATCTCCCTCAAAATCCAAACCAAACAACAATTGTTCACTATCAACAACCAGCGAAAATGGCACTTTATAATTGAAATTGGAAGAATCCCATCAAAGAATAACATGTGATGTGTGCGTGTTTGAGAGAGAGAGAGAGAGAGACCTGTAACTATAGAAGTGAGGCCCGTTCCATCAATTCCTTGGGTAACCTCCTCAGCTGTAGAACAGGCTGAGAACCCAGATGAGCCCTTTCTTCCAAGAATCCACATTTGTGGCTGCTCTGCTTTGTTCGCCAAAAACCCAAACCAATCCCCACTGTCATTTCTACTTACAGAACCAAAGGCCCTGTATATAGCTGTTGGCCCTCTGTTTCTTGTTGGAGGGGACTTCCAAAGACACTAGTATCCTTATTTTTATTGGGTCACTCCCTTTTTTTTTTTTTTTTTTTAACGCAGCAAGTGTATCAAAAAATACAAAAAATGGAGTGGCAAAATCATTTCTCTTTTTATTTTATCTTCATCTAATAAACAGATCAACTCTGTCTTACATGAAAGTAAAAGATGAGTGGAGAACGAGTAGTAATAGTATTTCGGTCTTACTATTGTCAGCCTACTGAGCCGACGATAAGCACACTAGAACATAACACATATTTTTGTATACTTTTTATACTCTTTAATACATATTCACTATTGTCAGTCCATTAAGTTGATTTTAGAATTTTTCATAATATTTTATACGATGGTAGAATTGAGTTTTGACGTGATGACCTGCTCATGGGTTGACCTTTTAGGGGTTTTTTTGGCTTTATCTTGGATGTTTTTAAAAATATTTAGATAAAAGTCATATTTTTTTACTTTTTCGGTTCGTCTTGACGAAACGAATTAATGATTCACAAAAGTTAGACGCAAAACTAATAAATACGAAAAAAAATTAAATAAGGACAAAATAAGAAAAATCCCAAAAAGCCCTCAGCGGAATCCAACTTCAGATTTGAAATAATTCTTTCTTTCTTTAAGCTTTGAATAGGCTTATGCTTACAAAGAATCCTTATGGATGTAGGATACCATTTTCAAATGAAATCATTTTCCACCGCTCAAAAATTGAAATTGTTATTCTTGATTTGGATTGTAGGCGATATATAAAATCATTAGAAATGGGTTGCCAAAGAAAGAAATTTATGTATTCAACGACCAATGGAGATAGGATGGCTTTTACAATACATTTTGATGTTCAAGATATTGCATCAAATATTCTATACCTTATTTTTTTGAACCTCTAGTATTTTTTTTATATATATATATATATATATATATATATATATATATATATATATATAGAGTTTGGTTCCGGTAAGGGATCCCTCATTTTATTAAAATGCGGGACTCCCCTTCCCAATTGAATTTCGATGATCCGAGCCGCTCAAAGTGATCAGAACGTGATTTTAAGGGTCCTTGTGAGAAATCAGCAAAAAAAAAATGACCGGGAAGGGCTTCATCTAAGCAGTTTTCGTTGAACGGTTCAAAAAAAACTGCTCAGATGACGCCCTTCCCGGTCATTTTTTTTGCTGATTTCTCACGGGGACCCTTAAAATTACGTTCTGCACACATTGAACGGTTCGGATTTTCAAAATTTGATCGGGAAATGAAAGTCCCTCATTTTAACAAAATGAGGGATCCCTCACTTGAAAATTCCTATATATATATATATATATATATAGCTTATTAGTGACCGGAATCGGAGGCTATAAGTTAAAAAATGAAATTCGTAAAGAAAATAGATATTTCTAATTGGATGAATAACTAGGGAAGTCCTATGGCACATACCGCCGAATAACTTAGTAGATCTTTCTAGAGATTGTTCCTTTTTAAAACTTGTCCAAAACTGGTCTAGAGTTAAAATTTGTGTTGCGGTCGCTTTAGACCTTCAAAAAATTTTGAATTTGAAGAGCCTTCCCTACTGCTTTTTATCCCTTGCAATAGTTCAACAAAAGGGCCTCATCTTTAATTTTCGTTTTAAGCCTCTGAAAAGTCATGGACCGCTTTGCTCCAGTGATGCTACCATTTGGATCTTTAACCGATCGATATGGCATCATTGATTGTTCTGACTAATTAATTTCCTAACTTAATACTGTAATATTTTCCAACAAACAATCTAATTGCCTATTTAGTTACAAGATTTGTGGGGTTTAATTGCATATTAAGTAATTCGATGCGGCTACAAAGAATTACATTTGGCCGCAAGAAATTACTCTTACCCGCGAAAAATTACTTCTGGCCGCATCCAATTGCACTTGACCGCATCGATTTACTCTTGGCCGCATCGATTTACTTTTGGCCGCATCGAATTGCTCTTGACCGTATCAAATTGCACTTGGTCATATCAAATTGCACTTGGCTGCTACGAATTACTCTTGGCCACATTGAATTGCTTTTGGACACATCAAATTGCACCTGGCCGCATCGAATTACTTTATGGTCTGACAATTCTTTGCGGCCAAGGATAATTCTTTGCGGCCCGGAGTAATTTTTTGCGGCCAAAAGTAATTTTTTGCGGCTAATAGTAATTCTTTGCGGCCAAGAGTAATTCTTTACAGCGAGGAGTAATTCTTCGCGGCCAATATTAATTCTTCGCGTTAGATTCTTTTTCTTTTTAACTAATAGGTAAGAGAACAAAATTGTTGCTCAATACACCTTGAGCTGTTGGTTTAGATGATTTGGAGTTTTATAATCTGTCTAGGATTGAAAAATTGTAGGATTTTTATTGGAGTTTTTTGGGTAGACAAAGTTGCAAACTTTACTCCTTACTTAGTTATATGTAATATTTGAACTATTTTGCTTTTCTATTTTTCTAGGTCAGTTAAAAAAACAAGTGCGATAGGGGTATCACTTTTGAGTGAGTGGACGTTCAAAAAATTGAATTCGAGTTGGAATCTCGTATGATTATACATTCTTAATATCTCTGAAGCTATCCCTGAATGCAACTAACAGAATTAAATAGATTTGGTAACATTTGTTGTGTTAGACTATTTTATGAACTTGGTTAGATGGACCATGTTTGAAGCTTATCTTTAAAAAAAAATTCCGAGAAGTAGATTTTGTTGGGAGAAGGAAATTTTTTATAATTCAGGGTTATTTGTAATGCTCCTCTTGCATGAGGTAGGATCATACGCATATCCGGAATTCACCTTATGTGAGATGACGTTTAAAAGAACCGTTGTATTCACACACAAAAACTTCGAAAAATGGGGTTTGATACTTCATTTAGACCATGTTTAGAAAGCATAAAGGCACAAACAATTACTAGTAGTCTTATATATTGAAGGAAATACATTTTAAAAACTGTTACGTGGAGCATATTTTTATCAATTCAAACGTAGCACAGCCGTTTTTTTAGACTCTGAATTCAAACTTCATGAATTTGTCTTTCTGTCATAGCATTAATTCCATTAATCTCTCATTTCCTCCAATTAATTTACAAAAAGAATTTGTCAAATTTCAAAGGCACACTCTCTCTGCGTGTAACTATTCTCTTTTTAAAACAACACAATCTCTCTCTTTTCCTATCGAAAATATTCAGACTTTGTCCATTAAGCGCAATCCAATTGTGCAGCCCAGTGCTTATTTTACAAACTAACATATAAAATTTAAGAATATAATTAATCCTGAATAGCATAGCACGGATTGACTGCTAGTACCAAATAATAGAAGGTAACAAAAAACGCAAGGGATACTATAAAAAAAAAAAAAGTTGGATAAGTTGTGATGGTGGTGATTATTTAAGTAAGCTAGAAAATGAAGAAGGCGGCTCATCAACACATTTAGAATGCGTGGTATAGCTTTGTAGAATGATAATGAGGCAGGATTGATATTGAGATTGAATGAACAGCCCAGATCATTTCATCTCGGCCGAACAAATCTCAGCCGTCTGCCGAAATGAGATATGAGCCATCCATTGCCGAGCACGACAGCCCAAATGGGCCTAACACACATGTTGTCCCTAAGCTCCCCAGATTCGATCAAAAAATATGTTTATTATGCCTAGAGAGGATTGGATCGAAATCAATGGTTTCCACTTCACCCTTGAAAGAAAAAATACCAACACACAGATGGCATTTTTGGCAATGTATACATGAGGGAGGGAATTGTGATTCACAATTCCCTAGGGGATGGCTAATCTCCCATTTTAGGTAAAACAACCCATGGTACTAATAGTCCAAGACCATTTCATTCATTGACCACAGGCCTAAATACAGACAATTCGCAAACATAACTAACACCTCCACACCAAAGCCACATGCGGAGACAATGAAAATACGCGACAAAGAGAAGGAAAGAGTGCGAAAAAGACATGTGGAAATGGTAAGCTTCAATATAAGCTGTGTGATATTCAAGCTAACAAATGCAAATGCTAAACAGTTCCAATTACTAAAGGGTTTCATACACAAAAACTCAGGCAAGTTTCACACTGGCAGTGCAGAGATCATTTTCAACAAAGGCATCACTTGGGATCCGTCAAGCTCCAACTGAAATCCCACAACTTCTTCGCTAGTTCTTTGTCCTTTGCCAAAGTGCTATGTTTTCATATATTACTGTTGGAAAATACTCCCCGCTCAACCCCTTAACTTGCGGATGCAATGCTATGTAGCATGTGGTTGCTGCTCCCTAAAACCATGAGGAATGGAAGCAAATATGCTAAAACATCCAAAGTACTTTTGTCTTCTTTCTCAAGAAAATCTCTTCTGAACCATTACATCGCAGAGAGAGAACAAACCTGTGGAACGCTTTTCACAAAATATTTACCAATGTTCATCAAGCCTGCAGATAGAAACCAAAGCATCAATATAGCCCAAACAAAAACTGAAAATACTATTGAGTACAAAGTGAAACTTATGAGCCAATTTCTTCAAGTACGTGTGCCAGTTTTGAAATACAAAACAACGCGGGACAATAAAAAATGCTGCTACCATTTTTTTTTTCTAGCAAAAATACAATTTACATCTCCTACTCAATTTCAGATCCTTGTGGCAGGTTACTCGATGTTTAATAAACTTCCAAAAATCATCTCTTCGACACTGCCCCTTACAATTAGCTAGTGCTTATAATCCCTCTCTTTCCATTCTTGTGGTACATATGCTCTTTCTAACGGCATTAGATAGATGTATTCAGATCCGAGAAATCCAACAACTATGTATAAAACAATCCTTCAGACGAAGGTACGTCAAGTGATCAAGTCCTAAGGTATAGAGGCTTTACCACGAAAAGTGTTGTGGTGACAAAAAAGACTTGTGTTAATGATTCCAGGATAAGTGAATTGGCAGTTATCTCCACTCCTTCTTCCTGGTAATTGTAAAAACGAAACAACCCAAACACACCATGTCATATTCTTTGCGACATATTACCAGGAAAAGAATTGAATAATGAAGCTTTTACGAAGTAATCATCTCTACTTCTTAGAATTACTAGGTTCATTCAATAACTGGGCTAGTGATTTCCACACTCTCTTTTTTTGATAAATGCACCCCTTTTTTGTCCTTTACTGAAACTTTTATGTGTGATTTGTTTCACTAAAAGACAAGAAGTGAAGTGCATTTATCAAAAAAAGGCGTGTGGAAATCATTTCATCTCTAAATTGTATGATTCAGACTAGGCTATTCTTTGTAAGCTTGAGATAATTTCATAGCAAAGCCTCAAGGGATATTCATGTTATCTGTTGGGATCCAAAAACAACAGAAAAAATTTAAAGCTTTTTGTCCTCATAGCAACTTCTTGGGTAGTTGAGTACCAGAATATATTGATTACCGTTAAGCGCTTTGCCAATGCGTTGGCATGCAATATGTTAGCAAGCTTTGATTTTCCATATGCATATACGATGTGATAACAGAAAAGGACCAAACGTAAATCAAGGAAATAAGTTTGTCTCCAGTGAACTTCAGGAAATCTAAAATACCTCAAATTTTTAAAGGCCAGGGTTGACAGGACTAAACTGTCCCTCTCAGTCAAACACTATGCAGTCTCTGAAGAGCATCAGATTTGCGTCCCGATCTGTTATCTTGGGAGAAAACTGAAGGACTTGTTGACTTCTGAAAGTTCTTAGCCATGCCGTACAGAAAGCACCATCAATTATCATTGTAGAGTTTTCATTGCTAAACTCACGAAACACATCAGAACTCAGCCTCAGTAACTCAGTTCCTGCAAATAATAGTAATGGAACAGTAGATTTCTGTAAAAACAACATTTAAGGAGAATAAATTACAAAAGAAAATAAACCCACTTGCTTGATCCTTGCCAGTCTCCACAATGTCACTCGTAAAGCATAAACATCCAATGAAGCAGAAGTTTAGAATAACTCTCCCGACAACATTCTTAGGTATGTCAAGACCTTGTTCGCGGTTTCCCTTCCATGAACATTCCCACAAGCTCACTTGAATCCATTGCAATCCACACATCACACGTTTAAGTATTTAGTGCCACAGTATGATCTCTAATCAAGTAAGGAACGCTGTGTTCTCTAAATGCGTTTAAATGGACCACATTCCAATCCACAAACACCGCACTGGAGTGGACAAACATATGTATTCAAACATCGACCCAATCCTATAATAGATCTCTCTGCATGAACGTGCATGCTACGAACATTTCATTACAGCCTACAACAGCTGCAAAGCAGAACAAGTTAAAGCAAAGAACCTTATTCCACTGACCTTAAATTAGCTTAACTCTTGTGCAACCATATACTAATGAGACTGGCAAGAGAAAAAAACAGTATAACAATGAATCCAACTATGGTTTGGATTTTGAGGAGCCTTTTCACTATATTGGTGTTTAAGACAACATAAATCGAAAATAAGAGTAGCTGAAATGAGAAAGTTGAGATGGAGGAATGGTGTTAGAAGAAATTATAGCATACAAAACAAGTCCTATGGGATTTAGCTAGACGTGGCCATGGGCGGAGGGATGTTGAGACAAGTGGGGTCAACTGCTCCAATTTTTCACTAGGGCTTTGTATACTTTACAATTTACACCCAAAGTCTACTTATTTGACCCCACTTTTAATTTTTAAATTGCCCCAGCCATAATGGAGTTCTGGTACTTAGAAAACAGAGGGTCGTAAAAAGAAACTCCTTACCCAGGCTTTCCCACAGGAATCCCCAAACTTTGTTCGTCTAAAAATAAAGAAACCCCCAATCTTCGCTTGTTCTTATCGGGGAACAAGGACTCACTTACCAATCGCCATGGATAATCCACCGATTAGCAGAGGTAAGAACTCCTTATTTCTCTCTCTCTCTCGGCACAACCGAAACAATACTAGAGCTTAACCTTGCACTAGAGTAATGTTAGTAATCGAATGTGTGATGAATGGATGCATGTTATTAGTCGTTGTGTCTATAGAGAGAGATTTTTGATAGGATTACAGACGAGACTATCATGCATCATTTCCAAAGTACTAAAAAGTCGTAAGGGTTAATTGAAAGCAAAGTGAACTCTCGTGTTTCTATCCCAATATACGAGAATAAGAACACCAGCCAATCAGCCCAAACGCAAACGAATGAGAGAGTCGTAAGACAATGACGAAGATGATTTGAACAAATTTAGCACTCTGAACCCTAGACGTGCCAGTTAGAGAAGCAAGAATGAGTATGTTCATTTATGCTTTCAGTAATTAACTGTAACCAAGTTTCCAATTGCTGCTATTGCCAATAGTTTTCAGCATTTACACTTAAAACAAGAAGATTCGAACGAATTCAATTCAAAAGAATGAGAAAGTGGCAAAGACCACTGAACAAATTCAACACCCTAGATATGCCAGAGAGAGAGAGAGAGACGAACCTTGCGCTGCTGTGAAGTCGATGTCGGGTGAGATTGGCGAAAAATTTTGTGAAATACGGCTGTGTTTCCCCAACCCCAACACCAGTAAAAAGGCGTGGTTACGGAAGACGCTTTTCGCTCTTTCGTGTTTTACCCGGGTCTGGACGCTACAAATTACACTTGGCCGCGTATAATTACACTTGGCCGCTTGTAATTACAGATGGCCGCGAAATATTGAAAGCGTGATCACTTTTACACGTTTCTTTTTAATTTGCAACGCTCTTGGACGCGAGTAATTACATTTGGCCGCATCTAATTACGCATGGCCGCCTGGAAGTACATTTGGCCGCGAATTATTGAAGGCGTGATCACTGTACACGATTCTTTTGTGATTTACTAGTCCCTTGGCAGCCGGGAATTACATTTGGCCACTTATAATTATACTTGACCGTGTTAAATTACAGTTGGCCGCACTTTATTGAACACGTTATCCATGTGAATGATTCTTTTGTGTTTTACATGCCACTTGACAACGAAAAATTACACGTGGTTGCAAGAAATTACTCCTGGCCACGAAGTTCTACCACTCTCTTGAAAATTTGGGGTGAGTCGCTGAGTTTACATTATATATATTTTTTTATATTTTATTTTCTTACATGTAAGTTTTGATTTTCAGATTGATCAATCGTCTCGATGAGAAAAATCTAAAAATAAAAAATGATGGTGAAAGCCAAGAAATAATTTCACTAAAGAGGAAAAAATCTCAAACAATTAATATTTTTTATCTACAATATAACGTTATATGAATGTTTTTCAACTTCGGTCTTTTTTTTTTTTATTCCTCTTATTGGGATTAACAATTAATTCTAAAAATTTCAACGAAAAGCTAATAGTGAGGCCTTGTTCCTCTAAGAGTTTTAGTGGCTTCTTGAACTTTTTGAGTTTTGTTTTTTCCAAAAAAAAATTGCCTCAATCTTTCATGGATTATTGTTTTGTCTTTGTCAAGACGAATTGGAAAACTAAAAAATTACAAATTTTTGAATTTTATCTTGGGTATTTCCAAAAATGTTAGAGTAAAAGTACTTTTTAACTTTTCTTATTCCACTCGTCCAGACGAATCAATAACCCACAAGAATTTGGCGTAAAACTAAAAAATGAAAAAAGATTTAATTAAGGACAAAACTCAAGGTGGGCAAAACTTCGGACCAAAAAACACCCAAAAAAAAAAAAAAAGACAATTTTCGATCAGGGTAAGGGGATTTTTTCCACTTCGGTTTGGACCGAACAGATCAAATTTTTGTTCGGTCTCGGTTACCTAGAAATTTCTCTGGACCGAACCGAACCAAAATTATATGGACCGACTAGTACCGAACCAACAATATATTTTATATATTTTACATTAATCTGGTTCGTTCATCTATTTTGTGTTTAATCTTGACCATCCATCACAAAATTTCGTGCAGATTGAAATCCCCACCCGGACCGATCCCACCCCGAACCGAACCAAACTTAACTCCGGTCGGGATCAATCCTGGATATAATTACCTCGAACCGAATCAGCCCTCAAACATTTCACCCCAAACCAACCGAACCCGAACCAAAATCACCCTAACTCATAATTATTTGTTAAAAAGTTAGGGTGGATGAGATGTTAGAAATCCTAGGATGTTTTTCCAAATTTGAATTCACCGTCTATTTAGTTTTCTAATTACTTGGATTATTTTAGATAACTCAAACTCTATTTTTCTGATTTAAGTTAGGAATTGACTTGAAAGTAACGAAACTTAACCCATTGATCCCCTTCGAGTACCATACCTGGACTCATGGAATTTAACTACTAATCTTTTGTTAAAACAGAAAACCTGTTAGCCATTCGGAACGGTTCAAAGGACACCCTAAAAAAACACCTAAAAAAACACCCATAATCTCAATCTCATAGTTCCCGATAAAATTTTTATGATCCGAACCATTCAATGTGTGCAGAATGTGATTTTAAGGGTGCCCGCGAGAAATTAGCAAAAAAAATGACCGGGAAAGGTTTGATTTGAGCAGTTTTTATTTGAACTGTTCAATAAAAAACTGTTCGAAACTGTTCGGATCAAGTCCTTCCCGGTCATTTTTTTTGCTGATTTCTCATGGGTACCCTTAAAATCACGTTCTGATCACATTGAGCGGCTCAGATCATCAAAATTTGATCGGGAGCTATGAGGTGTTTTTTTAGGTGTTTTTTTTGGTGTTCCCGGAACCGCCCCATTAACCATTAAGATTATTGTTTTATGCCGTTTTTACACCACCATTGTCCAGATGGTTTTCTATGTTGTGATTTCATCTTCTTCTTTTCTAGCAATATTGCTCTATTGTCAATTTTGACGCGGATCAAAAAAGAAAATTTATTTGCGCACTTGAAATTACAATGTACAATAAGGCGTTATGAGAAGTATAGCTTCTAAAAGTAAGGCACCCAACACCTCAACTCTTTCTTTCGAGAATATCTATTAGTGGTGTATGATCTAGTCTACTTCTAAGGCAAGGAGAAGCAGTGCCACCAAGCGGCACAATCAGACAGTATATGTGTGGGGAGATACCGAGCACCTCCCAATTGGAACCCCCACCTCCCAAATGGAAGTATGGGGGAGATACCAACCGACCTACTTGGTTGCAAACATTGCCACCAAGCAGCAAAAGCAGACATACCCGCTAAGGAGCTGTATATGTGCGGGGAGATACCGAGCTCCTCTCAATTTGAACCCTCACCTCCCAAATGGAAGTATGGGGGAGATACCAACCGACCTATTTGGTCGCAATGCCATATCTATGCCGAAGAGCTATATGAACTTCGTTGCTCGAAAGAGCTTGTGACAGGACTCAACACCTGTTGTTTCTTTACGACATACTGGAAAGAGGATCTTCTTGCTCTTGAGGATTTTTCAAGTGCTATCATATGTTATCTAAAAGAAGTTGCAGCTTCTTTCCTATGCTCCAATTGCCCCAGTGCTTCAAATACGATAGCCATCAAATAGAAAGCTTCTGCCGCCAACTCATGATACTATAAATTAAAAATGTTGTCATCTCACCAATGATAACCGTATCTCAATAAAGAATCCCATAAGAAGGGATTAAATTGGAAAATTTTGCACAGAAAACAAAGGCAGTCCACAGTCTGCGTAGGAAAGGTTGACTAAGTTGGATTTGAACATTTTGAAAGATATCTTAGTAAGGAACTATATGAAATGAAAAAGTTGTAACTTTTAAGCTGGATATATCGAGAAAAATTGAAGGGGTTATGATTAGTGAAGGTGATACACTGCCAAGTAGAATTTCCTGATAACTAAGCACTTGAAAGCAACACATAATGATTTTGTTGCTGTTGAAACTCAACGCCCCAACGGTGGACAAATGGAGGAGTCAGTGTTGGGGGGGTGAGGCTGCCGGTTGGGTCAAAGAGAGATCATTTACATTGTAACTAGGAAATTCCCAAGAAATTTCTCTGTTGTGCCCGACCTCAACTGGTTTGACCTCTAGATTCTCTTGTTCCTTGTTTCTTTTATGCCAAGCATCTCACACACACACTCATCAATAAAAATCCATTCATTTGCTAGACCTCCATTCATTGCATCTCGACGATGGCTGCACTGATGGGGAACCGACCGCCACGCAGCGCCCATTTTCGATTTATGCATCGAAAATTCGAGCCGTTCAATAATTTAAACACAAATATCGAGTGGTCCTAAGAAAAACCAGTTCAATTGAATAAGTGCAGATGTTTGATTCAATCTTCCTATTTTTTATTCAAATTACACGAGTGGGCCCCGCGTGCCGATCGATTCCCTATCGGTGCAGCCAGAGTCGGTGGCTTTAGCATAAAATTAAACAGAGGAACATTATTGTATAACTCCGTAATAAAAATTATAATAGACAGATTGACCAATTTTTTAAGACAGAGGAACAACTCATGTTTTTTATTATATAAATGGAATAGACAATATTTATGATAAATGGATTGGTTTGGTTGTCTTGAAACTAAGTTGTTGGAGAGAAAAAGAGAGCAAGAAAGTTTTGAGACCCCTACCTCTGACTTCCTCAGTATGAAAAGTTCTCTATTTTGTCATGCAAAACACAAAATTTTTACAAGAATTAATATGTCCACTAATTTTTTTTCACAAATTTTTTTCGGAAAATTTTAATATAAATCATGAGCTATCTTCATTCCATACGGAACAATTGCTTCGGCTTTAATGGCTTTAATTGGGCTCCTAGTAAGTGGACGGTGGGATTAAACCCCAGGATTAGTCAAGATGCACGTAAATTGACCCGAGCACCTGAGTTATCAATTTTTACAGTACGACAGCATGAAAGTAACTAGTAGCTTAAACTAGTTTCATTCATAAGCCGCCACAGGCTTACATACAGATAATTTACAAACACAATCAACACCTGAGAACCAAGTCCACATCAAGATAACAACAGAACACAACAACAAAGTGAAGGAAAAAAGGGTGAAAAAACGAGACAAGTTGGATGATAAACAAAGATGCAGCAAACTGATTAGGCCCTGGATGTGAAAGGAAGGGCTCTGACAACAATCTGGTGGTAAAGGGCAGCCAGAGCAGCTCCAATGAAGGGTCCTACCCAGAAGATCCACTGTAATCGCAGACACATCAGAAACATTAGATTAGTGTTTTTTTTATCGGCAAAAGCCAGTATTATTAGAATAATTAGATTACACTTTGGAGGAGGAGTTGAACTCCTAAACTCCTTTTTCTTAGCACTAAAGCCCCCGAGGCCATTGGGCCAAAACCCTCTTGGCAACATTAGATTAATGTTATTAATGCGAGTAATATCGTTATAATCGTGTTAAAAAGGTGATGAATAATCTCCTATTAACCGAACTGAAAACAATAATCTCATTTGTGATGTCATAATGATATATTGATGTTTAATCTGGTTCGAAAGTAAAATGAGAAAACAGAGAAATCATATTTACGTGGTCATCCCATGCATGGTCTCTGTTGAAGGCGATGGCAGCTCCAAGACTCCTGGCCGGATTTATGCCTGTTCCTGTGATGGGGATGGTGGTCAAATGAACCGAGAACACCGCAAACCCAATGGGGAGAGGAGCCTAAATCTGCAACTCCAGATAATTAAAGCACGTATCGGCAACCAACAACAATTTACGCATGCCCAGTTTTTGGAACAGGTAAAAATTAAAGAATTGCTAAAGTTATAAATGTGCAACAATAAAATAAAATAAAAAGCACAACCTCAAGCATCTAAAAAGGGAAGCAACCCAGGACTTCGTGAGCAATTATAAAATGTATCAGAGCCAAAACTTGGGATGTGAATTATCTGAACAGCTATGCAAAAAAATATAATTGAAAAGAACTTTGTCTTCACCCATTTAGGTAATATCAGAAGGGTGAAGAAAAAAGCAAAATGCCAGCATCATGTTTCACAGTTCACACTGTCAATAGTAAAACTATCCAGCTTAGAAGCAAGTGGAACCTGATGATAATTACTTGCTCCTAAACGGCTTTGCACCACGTATTAGGCGGCTGATGAGCAAAGGAAAATAAAGTTGGACTTGTCTAACACTGGAGCTGAACTAAACCTCAAACTTCAAAGCATCATAAAGTTTATATAGAGCAGTAATTAAAGTTCATTCCCGTTCTTTTTAAATCTTGTACGCTAAACATGGCGGCATGATTTTATAATCTGAACACTCAGCTAAGTTGCCCGCCACCCAAAAAGTTGATGCTTTTTCAATTTGTTTGGGCGGAGGGCACGATCTAAACCAAACGGAACCGAGGCTTGGGTCCCAATCAATTGGGGTCAGCTACATGCATCTTGTTTTTCCATTGAGCTCTATCTAGGGCTACCTCTTCACTTAGATTTAGTAAGCACAAGTCCAACTCACGGTATCCAAAGTCAGTTTAGGCCTTCCTCTTTCCCCTAGCCTGACTATCCACTAATATCATGTCACTCTTCTTGACTACAACGTCTACAGGTCTACATATATACAAACCACCTTAATCTATTTTCTAATCAACTTATCATGGAGGACACGATTCTCAACCACTAAATTTTAACGACAACCGAGTTTCACAAATTAGGGTCCACAATCAAAGAATTTTTCCCCACCTTTCCTCTCACTGACATGCAGCAACTACCTTCAGCGTATGATAAACTTGCTTCAAAATCTAGTTTGGTTCAGCATGTATGATACTGAATCTACGAGTCCGTAGAGGAAGATACCGCACATGATTATTCTTTTTTAAAGCCTTTTAAAAAAACTAAGAAGTTTTGCAAGCCTAAAGGACATTATGAAAGATACCTTCCATACATCTCCCATGCAGTTGCACTAAGTACGATGAACCTAGTACTTGCAGCACAGACCCAGGAATAGAACTTGGTAGCGCACAGAAATGAAGAGCATCAGATTTACTTCCCGATCCGTTATCTTGGGAGAAAACTGAAACTGAAGGACTTGTTGACTTCTGAAAGTTCTTAAGCCTTGCCGCACAGAAAGCACCATCCATTATCATTGTAGAGTCTTCACTGCTAAACTCACTAAACACATCAGAAAAACTCAGCCTCAGTTCCTGCAATAATCATAAAAAGAGAGCATAGGCATTTGCACATTCTGCAAATAATAGTAATGGAACAGTTTAGATTTCTGTAAAAACAACATTTAAGGAGAATAAATTACAAAAGAAAACAAACCCTCTTGCTTGATCCTTGCCAGTCTCCACAATGTCACTCGTAAAGCATAAACATCTAATGAAGCAGAAGTTTAGAATAACTCTCCCGACAACATTCTTAGGTATGTCAAGACCTTGTTCGGGGTTTCCCTTCCATGAACATTCCCACAAGCTCACTTGAATCCATTGCAATTCACACATCACGCGTTTAAGTATTTAGTGCCACAAAATTATCTCTAATCAAGTAAGGAACGCTGTGTTCTCTAAATGCGTTTAAATGGACCACATTCCAATCCACAAACACAGCACTGGAGTGGACATACATATGTATTCAAACATCGACCCAATCCTTTAATAGATCTCTCTACATGAACGTGCATGCTACGAACATTTCATTACAGCCTACAACAGCTGTCAAGCAGAAGTGCAGCAAAGGATTTTCCCCAATAAAAATTATCCAAAGCAGTTATCAAAATTCGTACCATGAGATAAAATTTAGCCATTGAAACATGATTCCAAGCCACAAGCCTTTTCAACTTTAAACTTTCTGCACCCTTTAGGGACCTTCTCAATAGCACAAGCAATTGTTGCTGAATTGACAGAAAAGTCCCAATAGGAGTCCCAGGTGAGTTCGATGTTCCAAGAATTCCGGAAGTGACTGAGATGCCTACTTCAGACAACAGGTTGCAGATAGCAGCTAATGTATAAGCAAGGCAGGTATCATTATTATGCTGCACAAGAAGCAAAATGAGAAAAATTAAGCAAAAAAAATAAGTACACCATTAGGCCACAATAGTTGACAAAGGAAAATGGTACATGTAAGAGCCTCCAAGAATATGTTGCAGTTCACCAAATCGGGGGTTAGAGCGTTAGAGGGGAGGAAGTTTGACTAGTTGCCTCGTATAATACATGATGATGCATGGCAATTCTAAAATAGAATCCAAATCTATTTCCAAAAGAACGCCCAAAGGACATCATTTTCTGACATGGTTGCAATGGAAACAAATATTTGGTCATTGAAATATGATTCTATGAACAGACACCAAACAAACAAACAAGTTGTTTAATAAGTAGGCTAAGTAGTCCAGTGAATTAACAGTACATTTCCTTGCATGAATTTACAAGTTCTTGTTTTATTAACATGAAATTACAATATCAACAAAAATGTAGCTGAAAATTCCTTTGTGCATAATAACAAGAAAAAACTACAGGGGTCAGTTCTTGTACATATTCAACAGACAGAAATATGATGCTGTCACATATACCCTCTTAGACGGCGGGAACAGTGGGTGCTGTCACTTTTTCCCTTTTACACGTCTGAAAGGAGCCACGCATAGCTAATAGTCAAATACCCAGATTTCATAGACCAAACACGCGGCTTATTAAAAACGATGCGCAAATTTGCCTCGAATTATGGGTAAATGACTAAATGCACCACACCGCGTCCTCAGCGCGCATGGGTCAGCCCAAACACACGAGCTGTCTGACTAAGGGCATCACTATCACTTTTACTGGTGCTGCAGCAAAAAGCAAATTGCCAGAAGTCACTAATAGCCCAGCGAAATCACATATTGGAACGCACGTTCTTAAACATGGCACGCCCACATTAGGAAGCAGTGTATTTAGTGATCCAGAAAATTTTCCTCTTCATCTGCTGAATATTTTTCCTACTGGACGAAAATAAAACGTATTGAACTAAAAAATAGAGCTTTGATAGTACATATAAAAAAGAGAGTTTGTCAAAATGCTTATAGAAATACGTTCCCACTCTCTTGAGAAAAATAATACTCTATCTATTTGATAAGTACATTCCTGCATTGTTATCTATAAAAGTCTACCCCTACCATACCAAAATTTAAGGCATATGGCATACTGTGTTCTCGTTCTCGTTCCCATTCCAAGTATTGGGACGATTCACGTTCCAAGTATCATAGAGCAAAACAAGATAGAAGTTAAAGCAAAGAACAAGTTAAAGCAAAGAACCTTATTCTACTGACCTTAGCTTAGCTTAACTCTTGTGCAACCATATACTAATGAAACTGGCAAGAGAAAAAAACAGTATAACAATGAATCCAACTATGTTTTGGATTTTGAGGAGCCTTTTCACTATATTGGTGTTTAAGACAACATAAATCGAAAATAAGAGCAGCTGAAATGAGAAAGTTGAGATGGAGGAATGGTGTTACAAGAAATTATAGCATACAAAACAAGTCCTATGGGATTTAGCTAGACGTGGCCATGGGCGGAGGGATGTTGAGACAAGTGGGGTCACCTGCTCCAATTGCTGCTATTGCCAATAGTTTTCAGCATTTACACTTAAAACAAGAAGATTCGAACGAATTCAATTCAAAAGAATGAGAAAGTGGCAAGACAATGACAAAGACCATTCGAACAAATTCAACACCCTAGATATGCCAGAGAGAGAGAGAGAGAGAGACGAACCTTGCGCTGCTGTGAAGTCGATGTCGGGAGAGATTGGCGAAGAATTTTGTGAAAAACGGTTGTGTTTCCCCAACCCCAACACCAGTAAATAGGCGTGGTTACGGAACACGCTTTTAGCTCTTTCTGTTTTACCTTGCTCCTGGCCGTGACAAATTACACTTGGCCGCATATAATTACGTTTGGCCGCTTGTAATTACCTATGGCCGCGAAATATTGAACACGTGATCGTTGTACACGTTTCATTAGTGATTTACAATGATCATGGCCGCGAGTAATTACATTTGGTCGCATCTAACTAAACATGGACGCGTTTAATTACATTTGGCCGCTAAATATTGAAGGTGTGATCACTATACACGATTCTTTAGTGATTTACAAGTTCCTTGGCCGCGAGGAATTATACTTGGCCGCCTATAATTACATTTGACCGCTTGGAAGTACAGATGGCCGCACTTTATTGAACTCGTGATCCATGGGCACTATTTTCTTGTGTTTTACATGCCTCTTGGCCGTAAAAAATACCACGTGGCCGCAAGAAATTACTCCCGGCCGCAAAGTTCTACCAATCTCTTGAGTATTTTGGGTGAGTCGCTGAGTTTAAATTTTTTTTTATATTTTTTTTTTCTTACATTTAAGTTTTGATTTTCGGATTGATCATTCATGATGAGAGAAGTCTAAAAATAAAAAAAGATGATGAAAACAAAGAAATAATTTCACTAAAGAGGAAAAAATCTCAAACAATTAATATTTTTTTATCTACAATGTCGTCTTATATGAACGATTTCAACTTCGGTCCTCTTTTTTTATTCCTCTTGCCAGGATGAACAATTAATTCCAAAAATTTCAACGAAAAGCTAATAGTGAGGCCTTGTTCCTCTAAGAGTTTTAGTGGCTTCTTGAACTTTTCTAGTTTTTTTTTTTTCAAAAAAAAATTTGCTTCAATCTTTCATGGATTATTGTTTCGTCTTTGTCGAGACGAATTGAAAAACTAAAAAATTACGAATTTTTTAATTTTATCTTGGGTATTTCCAAAAATGTTAGAGTAAAAGTACTTTTTAACTTTTCTTATTCCACTCGTCGAGACGAATCAATAACCCACAAAAATTTGACACAAAACTAAAAAATGAAAAAAGATTTAATTAAGGACAAAACTCAAAGAGGGCAAAACTTCGGACCCCAAAAAAAAAAAAAAAACTGACGATTTTCGGTCTGGGTAAGGGGGTTTTTCCCACTTTGGTTTGGACCGAACCGATCAAATTTTTTGTTCAGTCTCGGTTAACTAGAAATGTATCCGAACCGAACCAAAATTATATGGACCGACTAGTACCGAACCAACTATACATTTTATATGTTTTACATTAATCTGGTCTGTTCATCTATTTTGTGTTTAATCTTGACTGTCCATCAAAAAATTTCGTGCAGACTAAAATCCCCAACCGGACCGATCCCACCCCGAACCGAATCGAACTTAACACCGGTCAGGATCGGTCCTAGGTATGATTACCTCGAACCGAATCGACCCTCAAACATTTCACCCCAAACCAACCGAACCCGAACCAAAATCACCCCTACTCATAATTATTTGGTTACAAAGTAAGGGTGGATGAGAAGTTTGAAATCCTAGGATGTTTTTCCAAATTTGAATTCACCGTCTATTTAGTTTTCTAATTACTTGAATTATTTTAGATAACTCGAACTCTATTTTTCTGAATTAAGTTAGGAATTGACTTGAAAGTAACGAAACTTAACCCATTGATCCCCTTCGAGTACCATACCTTTCGAGTACCATACCTAGACTCGTGGACTTTAAACACTAATCTTTTGTTAAAACTTAAAACAGAAAACCTAGTAACCATTAAGATTATTGTTTTATGCTATTTTTACACCACCATTGTCCAGATGGTTTTCTATGTTGTGATTTCATCTTCTTCTTTTCTATCAATATTGCTCTATTGTCAATTTTGACGCGGATCAAAAAAGAAAATTTATTTGCGCACTTGAAATTACAATGGACAACAAGGCGTTATGAGAAGTATAGCTTCTAAAAGTAAGGCACCCAACACCTTAACTCTTTCTTTCGAGAACATCTATTAGTGGTGCGTGATCTAGTCTATTTCTAAGGCAAGGAGAAGCAGTGCCACCAAGCAGCACAATCAGACATACCCGCAAAGGAGGTGTGGGGAGATGCTGAGCACCGCCCAATTCGAACCCCCACCTCCCAAATGGAAGTATGGGGGAGATACCAATTGACCTACTTGGTCGCAAACATTGCCACCAAGCAGCATAAGCAGACATACCCCGCAAAGGAGGTGTATATGTGTGGGGAGATACCGAGCACCTCTCAATTTGAACCCTCACCTCCCAAATGGAAGTATGGGGGAGATACCAACCGACCTACTTGGTCGCAATGGCATATCTATGCCGGAGTGCTATATGAACTTCGTTGCTCGAAAGAGCTTGTTACAGGACTCAACACCTATTGTTTCTTTACGACAATAATTTACTGTTGTGTACTGTTGTAAGGAGTATAATTGGTGTGTTTACTATTGGTGTAAAATAGTAGGAAAGTCTGCATAGCATGCATGATATAGTCCTTCCTTTATGGGTAGTAAATGTTGTGCATAGTAAAGTCTATGTCAAGTTTGTACAATAGATATGTCAAAGTCTTGTAGCAGTAAATCCTAATTATATGGAGTACTATTACAAGGATGAAATTAGTCAAGCAAGTTAATGTTAGTACGTAAGCCATGATGTAAACTATAGTGTTTGTACTCTCTCCTTACGCCTATAAAATGAGAGTTCTGCCCTGTGTAATATTCAGGCCAGTTCAAGTTAATGAAAGCCAGTGTTTTCCTAATATATATTGTTTCTTATATTCACTCTCTTTGATCCTAACCTACTTTGAGTTTGTACCCACTTCGTGTCTGTAAACTTGGTATCAGAGCCATGTCTTCCATTCTAGCTTAAACCCTCTTCTGAGAACTTCTTTTCCAAAACTATTTCAAATCTTTTCTAAAAGAAAAAATTGAAGTGTATGCTCTGTAGTTGCCTTTTAAGGATCCTTCACATCAGAAACTTCATTAACTATTTTGGTTAAAAAAAAATTTGTATCAGTGGGTTAAAAGTACTTTGAGACTTTGTGTTGTTGAGTGGTGTGTCTCGGTTTATCTACCCTAGTATACAGAATTTTATTAATCAAAATTGGTTAAAGATTTTACACTGCAAAAGAAAAGATTTGTTGTGTGAGGAAAAGAAGAACCCAGATTTTTACTTTAAGAAATGAGTCATCTGTATTCCACCTACTCCTCTGCTACGTCTTCCTTAGTCCCTTCACTATCTTCCACCAGTAGAAATTCCTCCACCTCTTCTTCTAACCTTGAATACTTGTATGAGTTTGAATACCTTCCTGATTATAGTAAGCTTCCTCTTACTGATCTCTCTTTTCTAAATCCCTATAATACTTTTGTCAGACCACAAACTTCTGTAAAAAAGACCGTCACCCAACTTTTCTCCACAAAACGCCGAACGTCCATAAAAGAATATGTTCAAGCCTCTAAGTTTAATCAATGCTTCATAGCAGCTACAGAAGCTGAACAACTTTTACCTTTAGAAATCTCGGTTGATTTGCCTCGCCTTTGGCAACAACAAGGATTTACCTATCTTCACTTTGGAGTAATCAGATTGGTTGTTACTTTCCATGGCAGGAAAGGTTTACCTGTGACTTCCAAACTTGCTATGGTAGATACCAGGTTTCTACAGTATTAGCACGCATGCATTGCTACTATCCAAACCACGTTAAATGCTGGAACTGTGATTTTTACCTTCTACCCCAATTTCAACATGTCATTAGCAGATCCTCATCTGCTATCCACTTTGAAGGTCCAAGTTCAAATTGGTGGTGCCTCCCAAATTTTCACCACATATGCAGCAATCCTTCACTACCAAATGGCCTATCGCCTTCAAAACCATACCTTTGACATGTCATTACCGTCCTTCACCAATGAAGCCATTTTCTTAACTGTCAACGCACCTCACCAAGCTTCCTATGTCCATGTTCCACGACAGATTTCTCGTCCTGAGCTTCTCAAGCTTCTCCCAGAGTATTGGGTTACAGCTTATGAAAAAAATCAAAACAAGCCCATACCTGTCCAATCCTCAAATCCAACTTTCATTTCAAAACCTGATGGTACAGTGGAGATTTCTTTCCCAAAAGAAACCTCTGCCTCATCCTCCACCCATCCTGTCATTTTTCCCTCAAAAATTAACATGTTTGTGGATGGTTTTAGGCCTGGCCCTCCAATTAAATATTTTGATCCCAGTGGCCTTCCAGTCTTCTATTTCAAAAATTCAGAAATAGGTCATTGTTATTTTGATGCCTGTGACTGTGATGAGTGTCTAAAAGAGTCTCCTAGAAGATGATGAGGACTTTGAAGATCCATGTCCATGTTCCATATGTCCTTCATTACCTCCCACTCCTTGTAAATCTCTACCTCCTCCTCAACCTCCCTCTGATGATGGTTCTTCTGCTCAACCGAGTGGATGTCTTATGTTCACCTCATCTTTTTCCTGGACTGAAGCAGATTTTCCTCCTTTGGAATTTCATAGTTTCCAAGAAAGGACGACCCATCGGCATAAAATTCCAGATTCTACTACCATTCTCCCTGATGGTAGTACCAAAGTAGTTTCAGCAGCAGAAGCAGCAATAAATTGGCAGTCAGCAAATTCCCTAACTCAAAACAAAATTCTTCAGAGAATTGCTAACTCCCAGCAAAATTTGGAGAATGTTGTCCATAAGAAGTTATCAACTTTGGAACTTCTTATCAGAGATTTGCAGCAAAAAATTCAAAATGTTCACCAGGAACTTCTCCAAATGGCATATGCCAACCAAGCATTTTCAGCAGCTTTTTCTCAAAAGGATGCTGAAATGAAGCATCTAAAAAACCAGTTTCATTCACTTCAAGCTCAGCAGTATTCTCAGCGAAAAAGCCCATTTGACATGTTCACATCTTCCTCTCAACAAAGTTTGTTTGGGTATCTTCAAATGTCTCAACCCTTACCTATAAATCCTACCTCAGAATTTGGTGAGTCAAGCTCCATCTTTGGGAGCTCATCAACCTTCCTTCCTCCACCAAAAAGACCATCTCCACCAAAACTTCCTTTCCCAAAGCCCCAGATAAAACATATCCAACCTCCAACAATTCCGTCTCCACCATCTACATCTACTCCAACTACCTCTACTCCTTCCAAACCATCTGACCCAAATTCAAAGTCACCCCAGTTAATGGTTCAGCCAACATCGATCTAACCCTTCCAAAAATCCAATCTCCACTCTCCTACATACCTTAGCCACTATACCAAAAGCCCCATCTCCCGAACCAACCATTGAGTCTGAATCGGATACTGAATCCATTGACTCGATGCCTATTCCTCATGTTTTCATGATGAATCTAAAAAAAACTCCAGAGGAACATGTTGATGATCCTATTATTAAAGAAGGTCTTGAGTTTGATACACCTCCAGAAATTTCCACTTTTGATTTCTTTTCACATTTCAATATCCATACCTAAGGTTTCTCCTTTGATAACATTCTCCCATTAAAATGGTTGGATAAACTTTATGAAATTCATGCTTGATGTATTGCTATTATGCTCTCTCCGAATGCTACACTAAGTATTGTTATTACTAAGTGTACAGCAAAATTCATTGGTCGTCTACGTCAATGGTACTTAGCTCTTGGTGAATATCAACAGCTACAGCTTAAATAGCTGCCAACTCTTGATCAATTTATCTTAGTCCTGCATACTGAGTTTCTTGGAGACCATAATAACACAAAAGAGTTCGTTCGAGAGGAATATCTCAGCATGAAGTGTTGTTCATTCAAACGAAAAAATCTGGAAATTCATTATGACCGTATGTCTCAGAGATTTTATCTTCTCAACGGCATGGATGATGTCAATCTCAAGCAAGCCTTTCTCAATTCCCTTCCTGAACCATTGGGAAATGAGACAACAAGGTTACTTCAGACAAAAGGATTGACGCTGAATGCAACATCTCTTGGTGGTATTTACCAGCACTTTTTGATTGCCTTAGAAAAATTGTGCAATCACCAGAAATTCTTCAGAACTCTTGAAGAACAGGAAAAACTTCTTGGTAAAACATGTGACCGGCCCGACTTATCCATAAAGTGCAAAGACAAGAAGTGCACTTGCCGCCCTTCATATCGGAAGTCCAAACACTTTCAGAAATGGAAGTTCCAATCTCTTGGCAAGTTTTCAAAGTTTCCAAAATTTGGCAAGTTCTCACGCCGAAAAAAATGGAAATTTTTCAAAAAGAAGAAGTTCAGAGGGCAGCGAAAGTCTAATTGCTGCTACATATGCGGAAAGAATGGGCACTATGCAAAACAGTGTCAAAATAAAGCAGCAAGGGACAAAATGATGAGCTCTTTAGCTCTCATTGATGATGATCTTGAAGATGCTGATGTCGAATCTCTGTTTTCTATCGACAATGAAGCAACAGATAAAGCGGTCCTAGCATTTACCTTTGATGATTCAGACGATTCATCAGAATCAGGTGACTTTTCTGATGATCCTGACTCATTCCCCTATGAAGTTCAAACAATTGGGTTCTCCAACATCATGCTAGCTAAACCTTTAGCCAAGGTCAAAATTTTGCTTGGAAAATATGAGAAACGCATACCAGTTATTGCTTTCTTTGATACTAGTGCAGCAGCCTCCATTCTTAACCCAGCAATCCTTCCCTGGTCCTACTGGCAATCGTGCTTTAGACCCTTTACAGCGGCCAATGGAGAAACTTTTGTCATCACTTTAATCAGTAAACCTATTACCATTCAACTTTTCCCAGGATACACCATAAAACACCAAGTTTATAGTTCTGATCTCCCAGGAAAAGATTTATTATTAGGTTTTGATATTCTCCAAAATCTCAGCAAAGTCTATTGGCTCAAAAAAGGTTTAAAATACAAAAACTACCTGTTACCCTGGACCTCCCAACCAAATCTCTTTTTCATCGAAAATTTCTCCTCCATCAAAGAAGTCATAATTCAAACTTTCTGTGCTGAATCTTATTCCCAATTCCTCACCAAATGCTCCAACCCACTTTGGAAAAATCCAGATTTCTTCATTTCTCTTCCTTTTAAGAAAAATGAAGACATCAACCCCACCAAAGCTACCCATCATGGAATGAACCCAGAACACTACCAGCTTGCTCTTCAAGAGCTCCAGCAATTCCAATCAGAAGGTTTGATTGAGCCCACAACCTCTCCGTGGGCATGTGAAGCATTTTATATGAACAAAAGGACAGAACAAATAAGAGGAAAGTTTCGCCTGGTTATCAACTACCAGCCTCTTAATCATTTTTTGCAGGATAACAAATTCCCTTTTCCTCGAAGAAGTGTTCTTTTTGCAAACTTGCCTAAAGCTTAAATTTTCTCATAGTTTGACCTGAAAGCAGATTTTTGGCAGCTGGGCATCCATCCAGATGATCGCCCCAAAACTGGTTTTTGCATTCCAGATCACCACTTCCAATGGTCAGTCATGCCTTTTGGATTGAAAACAGCTCCATCCTTATTTCAAAAGGCCATGATTCGGGTATTTGCTTCTATTCTATCCTCAGTCCTTGTCTACATTGATGACATCCTACTTTTTTTCTCCAGCTATTGAGTCTCATGTTGTCTTGCTACAACTTTTCCATTCTCTAGTCCAAACCCATGGTATCATGCTTTCAGAGAAAAAGATGCTTCTTGCCCAACCAGAAATTGATTTTTTAGGGATGCATATCTCTAAAGGTCAATATACCCTCCAGCCTCATATAGCCTCCCAACTTGACCATTTTTCAAATGAAAATCTCACAGTCAAACAAGTTCAACAATTCCTTTGAATTGTTAACTATATGGCTGATTTTATTCCCAACCTTGCCCAATACCGAACTCCTCTCTCAGTTCTACTAAAGAAAATCCCTCCTCATTGGTCAGTCCTTTGTATCAAACCTGTAAAAGACCTCAAAGCCATAGCCAAAACTCTTCCTCCATTAACCATACCTTCAGATGGAAAGAGAGGTCTTCAGACAGATGTCTCTGATCTATATTGGGGAGCAGTTCTTTTGGAAGAAAATTCATATCAAAAGCGCAGAATTTGTGGATACAAGAGTGGTGCATTCTCTCCAGCAGAGTTTCATTACCACTCTACCTATAAAGAAATTCTGGCAATCAAAAGGAGCATTGAGAAGTTTGAATTTCATCTAATCGGTCATCATTTCCTAATTGAGACTGATATGATGAACTTTCCCAGCATACTCAGGTTCAAACAGAAGCACCTTCCAAAGGCACAATTACTCAGATGGGCAAATTGGTTTTCCAATTGGAGTTTTGATGTTGTTCACATAAAAGGAAAAACAAATGTCCTCCCTGATTTTCTGTCAAGGCTCAAAAAAGAAATCAACCAGTTTTCAAAAACAAAACCACATTCCTTTGTTCCTGGTTGTTTTCCCATGATTTTCTGTTTCCACCCACTCAATTTTTCTGTCCACCTTCAGTGTCACCTTTTAGAACTAACCCTCCTTTCCAAATCTGTCCAAATGTGTCAAAACCTTCAACATCTCTGTATTTTCAAGTATGGTCTTGATGAAGGTCCCATAAAAGGTCTACCTTTCCATCCTGTCTATCCCTTTCTCACCCAATTTGAAGTGTCTTACCATAATGTCTTTTATTTCAAAAAAGAAGTCTACCTCCTCTTATGGTATTTAGTCGATGTGTATACTATAAGTGTCTGTTTTAATAAATCAGCAGTATTGGTCTATCTGGCTCATGCGGTGTTCAATCAAGTTCAACCTCCAGAGGATTTCTTTTTGAAATTTCTCTTGCTTTTTGGAAATATACCCTACTGGCAACAGAAGATTAGACAAATCTCCAACAGTGCAGGCGGAGATCTCCAATTTGCTTTTTGGACAAGTCGCAACAACAAAAGTCATCCCAATCCAGGTGGTTCTATCACTTGGCGAAAGGAGTATCACACTATATTCCTCTCTGCATATCAGGAGTCTCAGGACATCCAGACTCACAATGGAAATTATCTGGTCATGACTCAAACACTGTGTTCTCTCAATGGATTGACACCTGCAGAAGTTCCGTCATCTCTCCTCCATTATGAATCTGCAAACTGGAAATTCAACAATACTTATCCGAAAGAATGGCGCCAAAATATCTGCTATCTTTTGGAACAGTATTACTTGACTGACAGAACTGAAGACTATTCGGGAAGCAGTGGTTCAGATAATCCAGAGTGACAATCACGTGCTCATGCGACCTGTTTCTCCTCCCATTTCTGGGAGGGAGTGAAATTATTGGAATTTACTGTTGTGTACTGTTGTAAGGAGTATAATTGGTGTGTTTACTGTTGGTGTAAAATAGTAGTAGAAAAGTCTGCATAGCATGCGTGATATAGTCCTTCTTTTATGGGTAGTAAATGTTGTGCATAGTAAAGTCTATGTCAAGTTTGTACAATAGATATGTCAAAGTCTTGTAACAGTAAATCCTAATTATATGGAGTACTATTATAAGGATGAAATTAGTCAGGCAAGTTAATGTTAGTACGTAAGTCATGATGTAAACTATAGTGTTTGTACTCTCTTCTTACGCCTATAAAAAGAGAGTTCTACCCTGTGTAATATTCAGGCCAGTTCAAGTTAATGAAAGCCAGTGTTTTCCTAATATATCATATTTCTTATATTCACTCTCTTTGATCCTAACCTACTTTGTGTTTGTACCCACTTCATGTCTATAAACTATACTGGAAAGAGGATCTTCTTGCTCTTGAGGATTTTTCAAGTGCTATCATATGTTATCTAAAAGAAGTTGCAGCTTCTTTCCTGTGCTCCAGTTGGCCCAGCGCGTCAAATACTATAGCCATCAAATAGAAAGCTACTGCTGCCAACTCATAATACTATAAATAAAAAACCGCATCTCAATAAAGAATCCTATAAAAAGGGATTAAATTGGAAAATTTTGCACAGAAAAAAAGGCAGTCCATAGTCTGCATAGGAAAGGTTGACTAAGTTGGATTTGACCATTTTGAAAGATATCTTAGTAAAGGAACTATATGAAATGAAAAAGTTGTAACTTTTAAGCTGGATATATCGAGAAAAATTGAAGGGGTTATGATTAGTGAAGGTGATACACTGTCAAGTAGAATTTCCTGATAACTAAGCACTTGAAAGCAACACAGAATGATTTTGCTGATGTTGAACCTGAACGCCCCAACGGCAGACTGATGGAGGAGTCAGTGTTTGGGGGGGGGGGGGGGGGGGCCCAACGGCAGACTGATGGAGGAGTCAGTGTTTGGGGGGGGGGGGGGGGGGGGGGGTTGTGTGTGGGGCTGCCGGTCGGGTCAAAGAGAGGTCATTCACGTTGTAACTAGAAAATTCCCAAGAAATTTCTCTGTTGTGCCCGACCTCAACTGGTTTGACCTCTAGATTCTCTTGTTCCTTGTTTCTTTTATGCCAAGCATCTCACACACACACGCATCAATAAAAATCCATTCATTTGCTAGACCTTCATTCGTTGCATCTCAACGGTGGCTGCACCGATGGGGAACCGACCGTCACGTAGCGCCCATTCTGGATTTTCGCATCGAAAATTCGAGCCGTTCAATAATTTAAACACAAATATCGAGTGTCCCTAAGAAAAACCAGCTCAATTGAATAAGTGTAAACGTTTGATTCAATCTTCCTATTTTTTATTCAAATTATACGAGTGGGCCCCGCGTGCCGATCGATTCCCTATCGGTGCAGCCAGAGTCGGTGGCTTTAGCATAAAATTAAACAGGGGAACATTATTGTATAACTCTGTAATAAAAATTATAATAGACAGATTGGCCAATTTTTTTAGACACAGGAACAATTCATGTTTTTTATTATAAATGGAATAGACAATATTTATGATGAATGGATTGGTTTGGTTGTCTTGAAACTAAGTTGTTGGAGAGAAAAAGAGAGCAAGAAAGTTTTGAGACCCCTACCTCTGACTTCCTCAGTATGAAAAGTTCTCTTAAATTTTGTCATGCAAAACACAAAATTTTTACAAGAATTAGTATGTCCACTAATTATTTTCACAATTTTTTTTCGGAAAATTTTAATATAAATCATGAGCTATCTTCATTCCATACGGAACAATTGCTTCGGCTTTAATGGCTTTAATTGGGCTCCTAGTAAGTGAACGGTGGGATTGAACCCCAGGATTAGTCGAGATGCACGTAAATTGACCCAAGCACTTGAGTTAATCAATTTTTACAGTACGACAGCATGAAAGTAACTAGTAGCTTAAACTAGTTTCATTCACAACCGCCACAGGCTTACATACAGATAATTTAAAAACACAATCAACACCTCATAACCAAGTCCACATCAAGATAACAACAGAACACAACAACAAAGTGAAGGAAAAAAGGGTGAAAAAACAAGACAAGCTGGATAATAAACAAAGATGCAGCACACTGATTAGGCCCTGGATGTGAAAGGAAGGGCTCTGATAACAATCTGGTGGTAAAGGGCAGCCAGAGCAGCTCCAATGAAGGGTCCTACCCAGAAGATCCACTGTAATCGCAGACACATCAGAAACATTAGATTAGTGTTTTTTTTGTCGGCAAAAGCCAGTATTATTAGAATAATTAGATTACACCTTGGAGGAGGAGTTGAACTCCTAAACTAAACTCCTTCCTCTTAGCACTAAAGCCCCCGAGGCCATTGGGCCAAAACCCTCTTGGCAACATTAGATTAATGTTATTAATGCGAGTAATATGTTATAATCGTGTTAAAAAGGTGATGAATAATCTCCTATTAACCGAACTGAAAACAATAATCTCATTTGTGATGTCATAATGATACATTGATGTTTAATCTGGTTAGAAAGTAAAATGAGAACAGAGAAATCATATTTACATGGTCATCCCATGCATGGTCTCTGTTGAAGACGATGGCGGCTCCAAGACTCCTGGCCGGATTTATGCCGGTTCCTGTGATGGGGATGGTGGCCAAATGAACCAAGAACACCGCAAACCCAATGGGGAGAGGAGCCAAAATCTGCAACTCCAGGAAGAGATAGTTAAAGCACGTATCGGCAACCAACTACAACTCCAGCAACCAACTACAATTTATGCATGCCCAGCTTTTGAAACAGGTAAAAATTAAAGACTTGCGAAAGTTATAAATGTGCAACAAAATAAAAAAGCACAACCTAAAGCATCTAAAAAGGGAAGCATCCCAGGACTTCGTGAGCAATCTATCTCGCTTGATAATCCACAGAAGATACTTCCATCTCGGGATGCCTAGCCTAGGGATTTCGACTTTTGCTACTGGTCTAACATAAAAATGCTACAACAAGGGTCTTGCATTCAGCATGTGGTATCATGTCATGTTTAGGATACATGAGAATAAGGTGCTGTAATTCATTAGAAAGGATATCCATATACCAAAGCTTCTTTGTACGAACTCGGCGAAGTAGAATTCAATAATACCATTGTCGCATCAAACACTTGCCATGAAGTAGACAAAAATTAAGGCTGGTTTGACCTAATATGCGAGTTGGCTTATTTTTTTGCCTTTATTCAAATGCGATTTTTTTTGAATAAAGACAAAAAAATAAGCTAAGTAGCTTAGTAAGCCAAACCACCACTTAATCCACGAGGAATAGGACTTTTCTAGTCTTCATGTAAAAACATCCGTTGGAAGGAACCAAAGATGTGAGAGTCATATCTTTTGGAATACTAGCAAAGCAATTGTCAATCAGAAATATTAGAGAACTACCATTTTGATCTTAGAATTTCTAATGCATTCTTAAGAGAAGCTAAACACTAGTACAAGACCAATGGTACCGGAGCCCTTACAGCCACACATTTGTGTGAGTCCCATACACTTGGTGGTAGGCCCACACATTTGATCGAAGAGTTGTTACCACCCACACATTTGATCGAAGAGTTGTGTAGGGCCTACCACCAAGTGTATAGAACCCACACAAATGTGTGATTGTAAGAACTCCGAGACCAGTTATCATGAACTAGTGAATAAGTTTCCCACCCTTAACAAGATGAAAGGAAAACATGACATTACGGCGTCGAAGTATATGTTCGAGAGGCCACTTGCTCTCTTCTTTCCTTTCTTAGCTAACAGAATCTTATCTCAAAATACCACACGGTACATTTGCTATTGTTTTGGTTATTGCATTGCCATTTGTGAAAGAAAAGCCATGCAAACCAACTCAATTACAAGGAAAAAATAAACCAACATCTGTGGGAAAGAAGTTTTTGAAATTAACAGTATAGACTGATTAATTCCAAAAATACCACAGTTACTTTGTTGGGATAGTTTCTTATGCAAACTCAATAGCAAATATAATGACAGTTTTCGCTTACACCAGTTTCTACAGCAACCACCTAACTTGGCAACCGAACTGTTTTAATTGTGGAGATGAAGCCAAATTGCAGCAAAAGCTTAAAGAGGGATAGCATAATAGTGTATGCCACCAACCAAATTAGCTTAGCAATTCATTCACACTTGCATACACAAGACTATGAAATCCACAAAAAGAAATATGTATGAATCTCAGTCCGATGCGTATGCGAGGTTGACAAGTACCGGTAAGGCTTCTAATTTCTTTGTAGCCAACAAACCAGCCAAGATGGTAAAAGCTACTTTGGTATTTTGTCTTGGATTTGACACCTAAACTTAGTTTTCCAAAGTTTCGGACCACCACGTCATTTTTAGTCCCGACATATTTTGGTAGAAGAGACCATATCCACCTCACACTTTTCATTTCTTGAGGATTACTCCTAAGTAGGTGCATATGCCTGGATGGGCTCAATGGCAGAATGTTTTTCGCGTTACGTTTCTCCCTCACATATTTTAAGGATGACCCCATTCTACCATGTTGGCCGAGACCAAATATGACGTGGTGGTCCCTAACAATGAAATATTGGGTCTCGGAGTCCTTAGAACCACACAACTTAGTAGAGTCTGTAGACCGTACTATCAAATGCATAGTACCCACAAAAATGTGTGGCTCTTGGGCCTTCGGGACCTATAGTCCACCAAAGAATGGTTTTTTCCAAACCACATGCAAGCATCATTATTTTCCAAAAGCAAAAGACAAAGCCAACCATTCTAATCCCTCTTGTCAAAAAGTAAGACCAAATATACTCCCTGGTCCACCTTCACACTGGTGCAGCAATTTTTATGAAACCACAAACACCAAAATAAACTATCCCAGTCTCTATAAATTTTTCAACACAAACACCAAAATAACAAGATATAAGATGCATCTATCGTTATACTGCCCAATCTACACCTACTTAAACTGTTTCAAAAGACCCTAACACCACTTCTTTAAGATGTGAGAAACCAAGCCAAGAGGCCTTTGGCCAAACGGCATCACGGGCGAGGTTAGGAGTTCAACTCTTCGTCCAATGTACTAATCTAACTACTCTTACAAAACTGACTTTCGCCGATCGAACAAAAAATAGATCCGAGAAACAAAAGCATGTCCACAAAACCCAGATGCACAAGTCACATACCCAGCAAAATCTAGTCCAAGTTAAAGACAATGACACTTATCATGCACAGTAAGAGAAAGAGGAAAAGAAAGCATACAGGGACATGTGAGTCTCTGGCATTTCTCTTGGCATCAGTGGCAGAGAAGACAGTGTAAACAAGGACAAAGGTACCAACAATCTCAGCACCAAGGCCATCCCCCTTGGTGTAGCCATGGTTCACAACGTTGGCCCCACCACCCAGTAGCTGATACTGGGTAGGTTGGAACCCCTTGACCACACCAGCACCACAGATGGCACCCAGGCACTGCATCACTATGTAGAAGATGGCCCTGGTTAGGGACAACTTCCTTGCCAGGAACAAACCAAAGGTCACTGCTGGGTTTATGTGTCCTCCTGTTACAAGAAAACTTTTGATCAGAAAAGTTTTGACAGAGGAAAGATGCCAAACTCTGAGGGAAATAAGGGTACGTCTCCCTAAAAAGAATAAGGGTACGTCTCCCTAAAAAGGCCAACTTTTTTTTTTTTTTTTTGTCTTTCAACAAATTATCTTCGCATTTGTTAATTTTATGCCAAATTTTTATGAATTATTGCTACATCTCGACAGACGAAGGGAGAAAGCTTCAAAAGTAAAAAATTATGACAGAAACCCTTCTCTTTTTTTAAAAAAATCCAAGAAAAAGCCCAAAAATATTCCAAACAGATCAACACATGAACAAGCAGATCTACTAAGGTCCCGTTCCAGAACACCTTCTTAAAAGATAAGTACTTATTTCACATTTTCAAACTAAAAAATAGTGTAAATAAAAAATAATTTTTTGAATTTTTTTTTTGCACTGTATAAAAGATCTTTTCGAGATCTTTCAAACAAGATCCATATTGCATATTTTTAGATTTCAATAAGCCCATTATTTTTTAGCTTGAAATTGACTTCTTAAGAAATAAAGACTTATTTTAAGTTCCAGAACGGACCTAAGTACCCACAAGATGTTCTACAAAATCCACAAGAAATTGAGGGATCCAACCCATACTGAAGGGAAAAAATCGGAAAATTAGCCCCAAAATAGGAAAATAAATGGCTGGTCCTAGTTTAAGTGAGTCTTTGGGGGGGGGGGGGGGGGGGGTGGGTGTGGAAGGCAACCCACACTGATCCACTAAATATCTACCAAAAATTTCCACCAAAATTATCAAGAGAAAAAAGGGTGAAACTCAGCATGATGGGGGGGAAAATGAAAATAAAAACACCCAAAGAAACAAGAAACAAATTACTGGTCCTGGTTCAGGTTCAGGTGAGTATTAAGAGGAATTTCTTTAAAAAGTAATAAGAGTAACGCTACAGACACAAAGTAACTGGAATAACTAAATGAAGAGTCTGCAATAAAAAAATTCAAGGAGAGAATTCCAAACCTGAAATACCAGCAGTGCAGTAGACAAGGGCAAAGATCATACCACCAAAGGCCCAAGCAATCCCTTGAATACCCACAGAGGCGCACTTATTAGGTGCCCTGGAAACACCCATGACAGTCAAAACAGTGATGTACAAGAAGAGGAAAGTGGCCATGAACTCAGCAATCCCAGCCCTGTAGAAGGACCAAGACAGCAACTCCCCTGGCTCAAAGAGGGGAGCTGGGGGTGGCTCCTTGTAACCCTTGTCTGTTTGAGCTGATGTCCCCAGTGGTTGCCTCTCTGAGAACTTGTTGGCTCCCAGCTTCACATCCTCCTCCTTGCCCTCCATTTTCTCAGAGACTGTGCTCTCTCTCTCTCCTCAAACTCTCTCTCTCTCTCTCTCTCTCTCTCTCTCTCTCTCTCTCAAGCTCTCTCTTTTTCAGACTGATGAGTAGCTCCCGTGGAGTAGTGGGAGAGGAAAGGGTTTTGGGTTGCTTTTGTAGATGATGATAAATCATGGTGCTTTTCAGGTTTGGTTTGTGAGTGGAGTATTTCTTTTCTTTTTGGAAACTAATAAAATGGTTAATTAACCACTCCAATTTTTAACAAGAAAATAGGAGTGAATATTGTTTTTTCAAGAATTGTCTATGCTTCCGAAATTGGCTGAAAGTACTAAAATATTAGTAAAAGTGCTTTTTTCCATCACTGAAATAGCTTTTTTCCTTCCCAAAATACTAACAAAGCTTTTACGACTTTTAGCATTTTTAAAAAACACCCCTAAGGAATTTAAGGAATTTTAATTAAACAAACATTTCGAGACATGAAAATTTTAAAAAGTGGACAATAAAATTGGGACGCATGAAATATTTTAAAAACTAATTTCAAGAGAGTAATGTTACGTGTATATAATCATAGAATATAGATTTACAAACAAATTAGTTTGAATACATACTCCTAAAACATCACTCACACGTGATGAGACTTTAGACTTCGGTCTAGACATATATAGATACAGTGAAATCCCCTACAGATAATAATGTGTCACGACAAGACAATACTCTTTAGCATGACGGAGACCATACATGGCCATTTTCAGGACAGCAAAGTAAGAGAATAGAAACACCAAAAAATAAAATAAAAGGAAGTAAGAGCAGTAGGTTGTTCGGCTTATTAAGCCAAGTGGCTTATTTTTTTGTTTTTATTAAAAAAAATTCACACTTGTTAGTTTTCGTTAATTTTTTGTGGATTATTGCTTCGTCATTGACAAAAGAAATCTAAAAAATAAAAAATTATGATCAAAACCTAAATTTTTTGAATAAAGACAAAAATAAGCCAATAATTCAGTTTTTTCGTCTTTCTTAAAAAAAATAAATTTCGATCGTAATTTTTTAATTTTTAAATTTATCTCGTCATGACAAAGTAATAATCTCAAAAAAATTAACAAAAAACTAATAAATACGAAAACAATAAATAATGACAAAAAATAAGCCAGGCTTACTTAAGCCGAATACCAAATCTGTGCACAGTGCACACTTTCCGATTTTAATAACAGCAATCAAACTGCGGGCATCATAAACAAAAGAAAATGGGCACACTTTAATTTATATTAATTCCTTTATTCCTGGGCTTGGACAATTTTTATAGTATATATTTAATTAAGGGAAATGACTTCTACACTCCCCTTTTTACCATATACACTCCTTTTTTGTCCTTATTCATGTGAATTTACTTTTTTACCCTTTCATAAGTTTGCTTTTTTATACATTAAAGGGCAATAGAGTAAATTCATCCCAAATAAAGACAAAATAAAAAGTATATGGTAAAAAGGAGAGGGTAAAAATCAATTCTCTTTAACTAATTATTAGTAAATGTAAAGCACTGTACTGAAGTAGATTAGGGTACGTTCTGGAAAGAGCAGTGGGGATGCTGACAAAGCTCTGGATGAATTTTTTTTTTTTTTTGGGTCAAAGCTCTGGATGATTTGTTTTGTTGTTCTTATCTTTAACAGGGAGCAGGGACCAGGCATGTTGCCGAGCGGCATCTTTGCATAGCGGTACCAAACGATCGATTCGGCCGTCACCTTGACATGGCCGGCTCGAATTGAATTTAAACGCATACAAATTTAAATTGTTCATTGCTCAACAAAGAACCGAATTATCGATTATGAAATGAACGACCAAAACCGGCCGCTCTGCACATGCTTTTTAGAGGTGGTAGCATCCCCATTCCGTAGTCACCATTTTCTTCGTACAGATGAGTTTGATTAGCTGTTCTCGGCCCACATTATTAACCTAATTATGAGAAAGATATTCCAATAGTAGTAAAAAATAAGAGTAAAAGAGAGTTAATTAATTAAATTGGATCATATAATTGTTACTCGTATATTTATAACTGGGTGCATGATAGTAATATAAATGGGGAGTGATAATTTCTCTAATGTTGGGAAGAAAAAAAAAAGGGATGTATGTGGTACTCTCTTTGTCCCCTTTTTATTTGAAAATTTCAACTTTTTAAGGGGCATAATGATTACTACATAAAAAAATATGTAACTTTGAAATTATACCCATCAAAAAGTGATTAGATTAATGTATATAGTATTACTTCAATTTATGCATCTCAAGGTAGTAATGAAATTTTATCAAATTTTTCTCGTTGATTTTGAGACGTAGACATGTATTTTGAGGCATTCTAGAATCAGTAATGATACACACAGAGAGAAAATACACAGATTTTGTGCACAGATCTATCGTAGGGTCCATTACGGGTCCCACACAAACTGTTCCTTAAATACAAAATATTTTTTTAAGGGCCCCCGTGAAAAATCAGTTCAATTAGATACCTATAGGTGCTCGATTCAATCGACAATCATCTAACTTTTCATTATGATTTTTCATCATCCTAAAATCATAATGAAAAGTTAGATGATTGAATTGAGCATCTATAATTATCGAATTGAGCTGATTTTTAAAAAAAAAGAGCCCTTGAAAAAATGTTTCACATTTAATAAACAATTTGAATCATTTGTGTGGGACACGTAATGGACCCCACAACAAATCTTTGCATTTTTGCTGTATGTGTGGCATTAATGTTCTAGAATGGAATACGAGACCATAAAAATGGGACAAATAGAGTAAATTCGAGAAGAAGAAAAAAAAGTTTTGAGCTGCCCGAGATTGATAATTACTCTTTTAGAAGACCGTTGGGAAAATAAGGGAACCCATGAAACATAATGCGTGTTTGCTTCATCTGAAACGTCTATGTTCGACAATAAACGGTAAGTTAGAAAAAATCACAGCCACAAAATTGAAAGATTACGTATGGAAGAAATGCAAGGGGCTGACAAATATAGCCGTTTTCGAGACCGTTGGAACGGAAAAGTGGACAACGTGGAATGAGGCCTTGGTTTCCAAAATAAGCTTAAAGTTTTTTTTTCTTTTTTAGTAATTTAATTTTGACAATCCATTTTTTGCTAATTACATTTTAATAGTATTTAGTTTTTAATGTTCAAAATACACATGGCAATATGCAAATAGTGGAGTGTGATTATTATAAATTGGAGTGCTAAAATCATTGCCCTTTTTTGTTTTGTTTTTATTCAAATTTTTTTTGCATTTTTTAGTTTTGCATCAAATTTTTGTAAATTATTGGTGTGTCTTAACAAGAGAAATCGAAAAAGTAAAAATTATAAATTTTATCCAATTAAATTTGAAAATATCCAAATTTTAGCACTTTTAGCTCAATTTTTTGGGCTAAAACTGCTACACTTTGAATATTTTTAAAAATAGATAAAATTCATAATTTTATATTTTTGTTATTCCTCCCTCAAGACAAACCAATAATCTATAAAAGTTTAATACTACGAGTATAATATATAGAGTATTAAAAATAAAGACAAATAAAAAAACTTCAGACTTAAAGCATCTCCAATGGGAGATGTTAATTCTTACGTGGACATTTAACGGTAAAAATTGACACAAAAATTCAATCCAACCTAACAGCCTTTTTTGATGCTAAATATACGTGGATTTGAAGGCATGCTTTCTCATGCCTATTTTGCCAGGTTTTGACGGGCATGGACACAAATGCCAAATTTCAAAAGTTGGCTAGATTTTGAAACTTTGAACGTTTGAAATTTTCTTTTCCTTTCAAAGTTTGACATAAGGGTTGGCATTAATGATTGGAGGAGGATAACTTGATATCAAATAAATAGAATTTGACATAAGGGTTGGAGAGAAAATTTTGATGTTAAATTGGAGATAGCATAATAACACATAAGTCTTCAAAAAAAATTGACATCTCCAATTTGAAGTCAAGAGTCGGAAATGCTCTTAATTCAGTACCTCCATCGTCACAACCTGGAATGATGACGGGACCAACGGCTTTCCAAAATCGGAAATTACTGATATACCCCATCGTCACATCCAGTGTGGTCCCACGTCCCTTCCAGAGAACAATAAAGTTTGAATGTTTGTTGGGGGAATTTTGGTGGGATAAATTACGGGTTCAGTCCAGATAATTGGCTCATATTTTTAAAAATTTCAACCCCGATATAAAAATGCATCATTAAAGAGAGGCTTACATTTTCTTACATAGACTAGCAAATAAATAAAAATGGATTATACTGTGAAAATTAAGGGATAATTTTTGGATTGCCCCGTAATTTATCCATTTCGTGGTGGGGCTAAACAGTCCTCATTGGATGTTCAAAAAAAAAAACAGTCCTCATTGTTCTTAAATCTTTTGTATATTCTCCATGAAAAGGAGTGAGAATCAACAAATATTCTCCCACACCGTATCCCTTCTTTAGTTCTTTTGGGAGTTCATATTATTTTTTAATTGATTATATATTATAATTTATAATTTTTAGGTGATTTTAAAAATATCGTTTAAAAGAGTTCATTGAGATTTATCAAATAAAATTCATATTTGCACATAAATAGTATTACAAATTACTCCAAAAATTATAATTAATTTTTTATTCAATTAAATAGAATAAGAGACAAAAAAATTGGGGGACGGTAGGAGTAGTTATGAAAAGGGGTAGCGCACTCATGCTTGACAGCTCACCCTCGTGGGAAGACCCCACTTGGTAGGGTATTGTACTTACACCACCTGCAGCCTTTTTGATGGACCCAGTGCCAACCATGAGCAAATCCAGAAATACCATGGGCCCCCTTTATTAGGGGCGAAGGAAGAAGGATGTTTCGTGGCGGGAGGAGAAGGATTGAAGGTTGCTTTTGCACTGCACCGTATAGGACAGTACAATTGATTCGGTCATTCATTTTGATAATAGGTGGATCGGATTTTTATCCGAATAATAGACGGATTAACATTTGTACGAGGTTGGATTAAATTCGAGCACGGATTAGCCACACTATTTGGATGAAATCGTCTATTGAATGAAAATCTGAGCCGTCCCATTGTTGAGATGGACGGCTGAATCGGCATAGGGTGCATTACAGCGCTCCTCATCCTGGAGAAGGAAGAGGGAGAAGAGAAGGGGCTCGGGACTGAACACCACCCCACCCGAGGATTAGCCAATTCGAGTAGGAATAATGATCGAATTACCCATATATTTTTTTATATTCTCAATGCAATAATTTAACGACGACAATCAAGTAATTTGTCACGTGATCCACTTTTATCCACCCACAATTATTCGCCCTTTATCAAGTACTAGTCAAAATAAGTACAAGCTATTCATCCACACTTATCCATCCATAATTTGTACTGATTCTAAAAAAATTGATAGCACCTTAGAGCTTTTCGAAATTTTGAACGCATAACTAACCTGTCAATCACTTTTAGGTCAAGGGATTAGGATCATCTTTTGTTCGGAACAATGAATATTAGGACCTGGGCTTTAATTTTTTTCCACGGTTGAATATTACGGAGTATTTGATGGCTGAATCATGACATATGATTCCCATTTTTAAGTTTAATTTAAGAGACCCAGAGACCCAAAACAGCTTAGATGCTGGTGCTATATGGTACTTAATAGTACTAGTCTAATATAGATTGGTTTCAGCATGTTTGGCTGCAGGATTATGGAATTGAAGCTCGCCTATTTGGCCTGTTTGGTTGCAGAGGTATATTCTCTTCTACTTTAGAGGATACAAAATTATGCCCAAGACCTTGTTTTTTTATTATAAAAAATAATAATAGAGCGCGTTTCTTGTAATAAGTAGAGAAAGATAGAGAAAAATTATCGAAGACTGAGCCCAGGAGTTTTGAGACTCTAAAATGAACAAGGCCTGATCTCGGCCTTAATTTTTCACACATTGTTTATGTAGTACTCCTTTTTTTTTGTTGTGATAACTCTGGTGTATATCTGAATTAGCTTATGCGTACCTTAACTAATCCTAAAAAATAACTAATCCCATTGTTCACTTGTAGGAGACCCAATTAAAGAACAGGCCCCGAAGGAGTTTCTTTTTGTAGTACTTGAATGAACTAAAATCACACTTTTCCTCTTCGAGACTACGTATTTTCCAAACCAGCACATAGGTTTCGTCTCTTTTTTCCAAAGCTACAAGCACATCTTTTGGAGTACACAACTGCGTCCGGAACCGTTCGATTCACACGGGCCCACAAAACAGAAGACGGCGAAAGTGGATACATGATTAGAATTTTGTCAGGGACGAATTCATTGAACAAATCACATGTAAAATCCACGTTAGGCTTGTTCTTTACTAGAAGTCCAGACCATCGATGTTACATTGAACAACACTACACAAAACACAGTAGAAATACAGCAATTAGTCTCATTTCTGTTGGCTAGATTCTTCAGTGTGTCGGAGTCGGATACCGGTGCAAACACAATACAGTCTCATTTCTCATGGCTAGGTTCTTCGGTGTGTTCGAGTTGGATATGATGAGTGCAAACCCTTTCTGGTTCGCCTCTCGTCCACAGAACCTTCAGATCCCCTCTCTTCCTCCCCAGAGTTACCAAAGTCCCTGCATCAAAATGTGTGAAAATCCCCGAACGGGTGAGATATAAAGCCACTTTTGGCATAGAAATTTTGTCTATCCTTGCTTATTGGGATGAAGATTACCGAGTGTGAATGGAACGATATATAGCAAAGCCGGCTGACCGTGACCATCCATCAGGTTTAGTGCTACATAGGTAATAAGAAGACCTACAACATATTTCAGATCAATTACACCAGGCATATCGCGATTTGCAACCAAAAGTAAACTAAAAATTGCAATATTGGATTATGAATTGAGGAAACACAAGGACTTGGGCATGGATGGTGCTATGCAGGGGGGGCATAGCACAGTGAGTAGATACTGTAATGCTCTTTTTACCTCATCACAGAAAATTACTTTGTCAAATACCCTTGTAGAAAAGATCAACATGATTTCTGCACTGTTTCTTACCTAATCCATAAGCAAGCATTGCCCACAAAAAGTATCCTGATCGAAGATTCCTTTTTGCCAGCCAATCATACCTGCAAGTATGACCCAAATCATTTGGATTAATTAAGTAGTCGTCGTTGATCAACCAACCGTTCCAAAAGCTTAAACTGTTACAAAATGGGACACACAAAGTATACCAAGATATCCAGAGTCACTAGCTGGAAAAGTATGAGCAATTGTTTCTCCACTTGTTTAAAAACTTCTCAAAGCTACAGTTAATCGACTATTAACAGGGCAGGAAATGATATTTTTGGATTTGCATTTCCGAGAAAAAAGAATGAACCAAGTTGTTGCAGTTTATGGTCCAAATGTTCCAGTTTTGACATGCTTCCAGATCCCCCTTCTTTAGTGACACTTATAGCCTGTTTGGCAGGAGTCAAAGGGAGGCCGTATATGGGAGATGCCCAGGTATAGAAACCTGGATGCTTGAAATTCGATGTTTGTTTCACTTTTTAGCCCCGGATAAGTATATCCCCTCCAAGGGAGATAAGATTTGGATACCCCAACCCATGTCCAAAAATTTGGACCCTCTATATCTGGGTTGTAATAACAAAAATGCCGCTATAATTTATGAAAATTCGCGACTGGAAGATGTTGAGGCTGGTCAAATTTCTGCTGCCGTCTTCATTACCGTTCGCTTATTATCCCTGTGTGGAGCTTATTTTCATGTGCAAAGGTGAGTGCCCACCCAACGCCATGTGGATTCGTCCTTGGATAACCTGGTGGTTGAGGTCTGTGTAACCAACGACAAGCTCTGGATGTTAGGATTTTGTAGCCTCTGGGCAATTTTTAGATCTTTTTGATCAATGAAATTGTCTTTTTTGACACAAAAAAAAAAAAATTCTATATCCCCTTACCAAACAAATCTCATATAACTTATTTCTCCTTTATAATAATACCACCTTATACCATATCTCCCCTCTTACCCTTATCCCCTCTAAAATTTGGACTGCTAACAAACAGAACAACATAACATAACCCATCTAGTCCCCAATCATTGGGGTATGGGCGGGGGATGATTGGAGACAAACCTAACCTTTGGCAATATATGCACAAAGTGGCTGCTCTCAGAATACCACTAAAACAGTCGCCCCCCTAAACCTCCAAGAACCGAGGAGCTACAAGGACGTTTTGTTGTAAAACCATGCCCCCAAATCAAAGTCAAATGGCATCAGAGAGGCGCCTAGAGACCCAAATCAATTTACCACGCTTCCTTCACTGCTAACAAACAGACCGGCAGTTAAAAAATCTTTCCATGGGTGGTCCTCTGTCAGAAAAGCATGTTTCTTGCATTTTTTTTTGCAAGGAACATCTGCCCTAGATTGGAAACTATTCCAAATCCAAAATTTTAGGTAATATGCCCAGCCAAACAAGTGCAGAGAGAGAGAGAGAGAGGAACCAGTGAAATAGTAAGCAAATAAACATCACTTGTAGAATTGTCAAAATTAGCAAGGACCAGAAACGAACATAGATCTTTTTCCCACAATTTTATGAATACTAATACCATGAAACGGAATAAAGTCTCTTCTGTAGAGAGATGAAGTCATACCTGATTGAAAATGCTATTAGCAATCCTGGTAAAAGGATGTCACCAAAGCCTATGATGCTGTAACCGCCCCATGGATCAAACATCCGTGGAAACTTCAGTAGCATCGGGATACCATCCTCTCCACTTTTATCACCGCGAGCCACCTATAAGTGCATTACTCTTGAAATTACTCATAGCATTCCAAAGTGCAATTATTCTGAATCAAATTAATCATGCTCTAGCATGGCGGCAACATGAAAAGGACTACACCCCCACCCCTCCCCCCCCCCAAAAAAAATAAAAATAAAAAAATAAAAAATAAAAAATAAAAATAAAAATAAATAATAATAATAATAATAATAATAATACATGAACAGGATTACTTACCACAATCATCACACTTTCATGGAACAAATACTTCGAGGCAAACACCCAAAATATGTCGTACAAGAAGGCACAACTGAGAAGAACAGTACCCACCTGATTCACAAAATCACACTGAATCATGCCAACAAGAATACACTGGCAACCAGCGATGCTTTTCATTTCCAAACTTGCTCATCCAAAATAATTGCAGGGTTCCACGTAATCAAGAAAAGTGAGTTTAACCAGCTTTAGGCCTAAAAGTTGAGTTTTTTCTCGACAAATAATTGAGCCTGTATATTAACCAAGCCGCTAACTCCTTAGGCTAATAACCGAGCCAAGAATGTCCTTAGGCCAATAACTCCTATCTTAAACAGATTGTAAGCCCAAAGAACTGGAAAGGAACTCTCATGAGCACCTATTACAGGGAAGAAATACTCAAACAATCAGCAAACAAACAAAAAGGAGAGAGTGGTTATTTTGCTTATCATACATGGGGGTACTTAGGCAGGCCCATAAACTCACCAACTCCAAGTCATTCTTCTGAGGCTCACATAATGGTGCTTCTCATGTTTCTTTTCTTCGGAGTCCAGGAAATTTTAGCTAGCTGTGCAGCAATCCATTCACAGCCCAATAAAGCCGAGCCCACTGTTTGTGAATAAACTTTTTGGTAGGTTACTGGACAGTCAACAACCTACATTAAACTAGGTCACAAAAACTTGAGTGGTTTACAAGCAGATTGGTCTGTTACAAGCCTTCTTTCTATAAGCAGCAAGCATTAGAAGAGACAAATGCAAGAAAACCAATAATTTTATTGGGCATCATAACATCTTCACAAAAAAGCAGGACTGCAAACATGAACTGCATGTTTTCTTTTCGTCAGGGACAGTTCTTTCTCTTGTTTAATGGATCTTTGCTTACTCAATATTTATCCAAAACAAAATTACTTCCACAATTACACAAGGAGATGGACATTTAAACTCAGTACCTCAACTATGTTAACATGAAAACTTACAATTAACAAGAACCACACTCGTCACTCCTTGAGGCTTTTCATATAAAAACTTGGCGCACATTTTAACAAGACACTTCCACAAAGAATCATTCACGATGCCATTCAAAGAGGAAAGAACTCAAGGCACTGCCTAAAAACTCTTAACCAAGAAGGATATAAATTTGGGCTCACATTCACATAGGTTCCAAGTGCAAATACATGTCATCGTGGCAAAACTGTAACTTTTTACAACTGCTTTTATAGAAACACTTGTCAGCTTTGAAAGATTACCACCAATTCATCCAAATGACTTGGAAACATTACCTTCAGATTAGGTATGCGCACAATCTGAAGAACGGTAAGTATCAGCGTAATGCCCTGATCAAAGAAGATATAAAAGAGAAGTGTCAATATTTGATGCTGCAAGAACTCAGAAAACAAAAAACCAATATCAAAGGAAAAAATATATTTGACAGTGCAGGGGGAAATTTCAGGGTCCAACTATGCCAAGAGGAATTTTTTTCACATTTGCACTCAAAATACTGCAAATTTTATGCAAGACAAGTTCGAAAATCAAAACACAAAAGACATTTATCCTTACAAGTATGTCTTGACCTATCCAGGCAAAGTAGAGATTTCGGTAAACTGCCCAAACAACAGCAAATGTAATGCAGAATGGAGAAACAGCCAATGTAAGATAGGATACAGCTCCCAAGAAAGGTACTTTAATGAATGTTTCTGCAGCATGTTTGCACCACCTGGAAAAAATATTGTCCACTCAGTCCCAAATTCCAAAAAGAACATCTAAAAAATCAGAACTATATAGAAGGCCCCAATCAATCCACTACAACATCCACCAAAAAAGAAATTTCCAAAAATTTATAGATCCCACGTTCAGATAATCATTGACATTGTAATCCTCAATTTTTAGCTGCGTGAAACATGCCAATGTCTTATAGCAAGCAGCCTTAGATCTGGGAATAAGGGACATCAAGGTCTATGGAGACTCTACCCTCATTATTTTTCTAGACAGCGAAAGTGCCGACAGTGTGGCTCAAATTCCCATATGAAAATAAGTTCACTAATAGAGTTGAGGCTTAAAACACATTTAATACTGAGCGGGAGTCCGGAGAATTAAACAAACTCTTCTATTCTACATCTGGAAGGCTTGTTGAGATAGAAGATCAAAAAAGAGCAAAAGCTTTGGTTCTTTCGCCACCACACTGTCCTTACTCCTTACCTTATTGCATGACTCCTGTTGTAGATCCGATACTAGATCCACTATAAACATGTTACAGTTTATCCTCTTCTCGTTATTGGGGGTTTAATGTTCTGTCAACATTTAACTAAGTACCACAAGTGTTGCAGCTTCATACATACGTACTACATCTTAACTGCAATATTGTTTTTCCGTACAAGCACACACAGATGCTTTTGCAATAATTTTCAAATTGAAGAATAAGCATAGGGTAATAGATCAAGCGCATAGTGACAGAAAAAAGTTATCATCATTTGTTGCACAACAAGCTTGTATCAAGGGATGCAGACTTTTGCAGAGTGATGAAGAGGCAAATTTTAAGAAGAGAAGAGTATTATACCTTGATAGCAAGGCAACCAAACAGGTTTGCAAGCCCTGCAGGAACAAGAAACTAAGAATCAGAATATAATACAAAATAAAGGAGAAAGTAAGAAAGGGAAACTAGCCAACATCCAGTGTGTTCACATTTCAATGTCTGTAACTGTAAGTATTAGGTTTTGGAAAAAGATAAGTAAGGTAATAGGTGAAGGCAACTTATGCCAACAAATCTATACACAAGTGGATACATTTGTTTCTGTTAGTGAGCTCTCATACACACATTCAATATTATAAGGAACGGAAAGGGACCTCTGCACCACCAATGGCGAAAAGAACCACCAAAAGTTCAGCCAACCAGGAGGACATGAATTTGTAAATTACAATCAGGAAGCATGAAGCAATAACAACAAACAAGACTGCTGATGTTGCACTAATGTCCACCGCACCACCTGTACCGAACTCTCTGGTAGTGGTAGATTCATCGGAAGCGTCCTACAAGATTGAAATAGATTTGTATACAGTTAACAAACAAAGATGGTAGCAGAGACGGAAAAGAAAAGAAAAACTTGTAGAAAAGGAAATATACAGACTTTTAATAGCTTGTCCTGTTCAATAGCTGCTTCTCTTGCACTCCATGCAGACCAATAAGATGCACACAGAATGGTACCAACTGCCATAAGCCATAAGAAAGCTTCGGCTATGTCCACCATTGGTCGTTTTGGAGAGTATAGCTGCACAGACACTGTAGAGAAGTGTGAAACCTTTAGAAAACCACTTTAAAGATGTGTGCTAATGGGAGAGATATCTTATGGAAGGAAAAAAAATTCAGAGAAGTCATAGCTCAATTTGGTAAATTAAAGGGGCTTTTTTAAATCTTTTACATGATACAGAAGCACTCATGAGAGCCAAAGCAACTATAGAAACAGTAAAAGACAGCATAAAAGGTGATACAACTGAATGACTGATTACCTTTCAGCTGGATGTTTCACTCAGAAGGCCGTGGCAACATCGTCAAGTAGACAAACATAATCTTCCCTCTCTTCACTACTTGTACTTTATGGAGTTTTCAGAGACCTGGTTGCATTAGAGGCAACTCTTTGTTCTATGGAAGATATTCTTCACTAAGTAAACACTTATTGGTTGTTTCTGATGGAAGATATTGGTCACTTAGTAAACATTTAATTGGCTGTCCCTAAACAATTTTACTTTTCCCTATCTCCTACCACAACATTGGATTCATGCAACCCAACACATGTTTACTGTCTTTAATAAAAATATGTTTCATTTCCTCCATTTTTGATACTTCTCTTTGAGGCTGCATCACAAATCAAACAGTGGAATAACGTAATAAATGGATTAATTCAATCATGGGAAACTCTCAAGTACCGTTCCAAGGGAAGGGATTGACCGTCCTATTCCGCCCGGGGGGGAATAGGCCATTTGACAGGGAGATTCCGGAATTGAGTACTAAATGGTTACATTTCATAACATACTCAGTCAAATCCATTTCGTCACACAGGAGAGAAATAAGAAAGGTACTTATTGAAGCCACAAAAAGGTTTTCCAATTGTGTAATTCATCTTTGGGAAGATCTTTCATCTTGTGTCATCCTAAAGATAGGGACAATTTACCTGCTGAACTCTTATTCAGCATCCGCTCCAAGGTTGTACCCGCATCTTGTGGGAGCATGATAGCAGGTATGTTTATATCCAAATCAGTGTCATTAGGTTCACAAACCATCTTGTAAAGCTCTGCATGCAAAAGAAAAAAGTTTGACATAATGAAAAAGTAAGGAAGAACCTCAACAATAGTCATGCGATTAATTTCTATGGTTCCTGCTATTTCAGGGTTGTATACGAAAAACATTACAAATCAGCAGTCCATCAGAAGTGGTGCCAAAACTTCCCAGCTATAAAAGGAAACAGCAGTCCATCCTTTCCATCACTGTCTTCATTGTCAAAATTTTACGTGAAATCTCATCAAGCATGCAAAGTCAAAGGTTCAGTGACCTAAAAAGCAAAATCATCCTAGTTTCTTCAGTGTTTTCCTATTTGAACTTTGGAGTACATTTTAAGAACTGCATGTATGGGACACTTTTGAATCCATCCCCACAGCAAAAGCAGCAGTTCATCTCGTTGTTTATTATGCTAATCAACCTATTGATACTCCAGATATTAACTCATCTAGCTGTCAAACTTATACTCCTGGACTTCCCAACAAGCTTCCTAAAGCCATCTAATTGCACCCATGTCCCAGTTGATGCAGAATCTGTATTAGCTGACTTATAAACCCACTGGCAATGAAAATTATCAATGATAAATTCCGGGGAAGCTCTCCTGCAACTTCAATAACAAGTTGTTCAACAGCTGCTTCTGGAGCTCCCGGGAACTAGGAAGTGGTTTAACATCCACACCCTCTGATATCTAACGCAAACAAATTGTTATATCACACAGTTCATATCAGTCACCATTCACTATCAAGAGAGGAATTTGTGCCACTAGATAATGCCATCACATATATGTGCCACCATTCACTACCCCAAGAGGAATTTGTGCAAACACGCATGGCTGTGCAATATTATGGTGTATCTGTGCGTACTGTGTAGACTCTAAGACAACTTTAAGCCTTTTGCTGGCCTAATTAAGGGAAAGACTTTCATGCAAAATGCAAGTCACCTCAGCAAGATACCTATAACACCTACAAGGTCTACATCTCCTAAGCTGGAAAACAGCCGTCTGGAATCCCTGTAAGGGTGATCTTCAAGAAAGGTCGCAACAATGAACTCTATAAATGGACCTTAATTCCCAAACAAGTTTCACGGTGAAGAGTGGTGTTCACTGCTGAACTTCTCGGAACTACTGTAAGTAATCGACACAAACAGAAAACCAAAAGACACTACAAGATTTCTAATTACCTCTCCGGTTATTCACAATGAGGATAGCTGAAGCACCAGCAGCTTGCGCATTACTTGCCTTGGTTGTGAATTTGCAGTTACCTCGTTCCACCACCAGGACATCTCCAGCAAGCTAAAAAATTCGAAGGCCATGAAATAGTTGGTATTGACTTAAAACTAAAAGTCTCTAGTTAATGTACTGAAGTGTATAAAATACAAATGCAGGGTGGAAAGAAAACCTTTTCATCCAGTGGACTACAACCATCACGAGGATCTGAAAGAGTAACGCGAGTTTGGTTAGCATTTTTCTCCTTGGATACAATTGAAGTGCCAAATCTAGCACCGACACCGACAAATTCACTGGCCTCTGTGCCATCAACCCAAGTTTGAACTTTTACCTGACAAAAGCTATGACAGATTGATGAGTAAATTGTATCACAAAGACAATGGAGCACGAAACAATAAGGCAATCCAACTTAGTTGAATTCTCGAGTTGGTGGAACTACACGGATTTATCAGCTAGAATTTAGGCTGTATAGTATTAAAGAAACTTGGACATATTTATCATTAAACTAAAGAAGCAACACAGTGAAAGAAATGGAACACAATTACAGTACATATGTGACGGGGGTAAAAATACCATCATCCCTACTTTTGGCCATGGAAGTTGATGGACATTAATCACAACATGTAGGAAAAATATAAAATCAAAATCAAATTGCAGAAAAAATACATGTAACTCACTTCCATCCAAAAAATAGAACTTAAGAAGTATTAGACGTAAAAGAACTAAATTTAAGCTCCATAATTAAAAAAAAAAAAAAACTGAAGATAAAACAGATATAACTTCAAGCAACCTAATAAATCCAGCGCAAGGAAAGAAAAGAACAGACATCATAAATTCTCTTTAAATGACAGTATTGCTTCTTGATATACATCGATGCATATACACAACACTTAAAGAAACTAACGAAGACTCAGTTGAAGAATCAAAGAGAAAATAACTGGGTTGGAGAATCAAAAGGAGCTAAAATAAATCAGACTTTAGCAAAACAACCTAATAAATCCAGCTCAAGGAAAAAAAAGAATACTTGCCCCCACATCCAGAGAAATGGACATTATAAAAGCTACCTTAAGTTTCCTAAAATGACATCACTGTTTTGTTATATAAGTCATGCAATGATCATGGGCACAACAATTAATGAAAAAAATTGAAAACCCAGTTGAAGAATCAAAGAGAAAAGACCTGGGTTGGAGGTCAAAAGGTTCTAAAATTAATATAACTTAGCAAAGGAACCAAAATACAGCTCCAGGAAAGAAAGAAAATACTCCAGTTAACAAGTCCCCAATTCCATAAAAATATACCATCATAGAAGCTCAAGTTTTCTACAATGACATTACTGATTTCTTCATATAAATCGATGCAATGATCATAGGCACAACAATTGGTGGAAAAAATGAAGACCCAGAAGAGGAATCAAAGAAGAAAGAAATGGATTGGGAGATCAAAAGGAGTTAAATAACTAAATAAAACTTTAGCATAGCAACTACTTAAGCTAACAAGCCCCCAAATTCCATAAAAATGACATCTTTGCTTCCTTCAGATAAATTGATGCAACAAATCATAGGCACAACCATTGAAGAGAAAAACAAAGACCCAGTTGAAGAATCAAAGATCAATAGGAGCTAAAATAACTAAATAAATGACATCTTTGCTTCCTTCATATAAATTGATGCAACAATCATAGGCAAAACCACTGATGAAAAACATGCAGACCCAGTTGAAGAATCAAAGAAAAAAGAACTGGGTTGGAGATCAAAAGGAGCTAAAATATATAACTAAATAAAACTTTAGTAAAGCAACAACTAAAGTTAAGTTAACAAGCCCCCATTTCAGAAGGAGCAACTAAAGTTGACATCTTTGCTTTCTTCATTACAAACCTACGCAACGATCATAGACATAACAATTGAAAAAGTGAAGACCCATTTCAAGAATCAGAGGAAAAAAGAAGTGGGTTGGAGATCAAAAGGCAGCATTATTCAGATGTACCAAAACGAAGTCGTTGGAACAGCCGGGTTGCTTGGGAGCTGAATTGTCGACTTGAACGATGTCACCGGATAAGACCAAACAAGGGTTGTTGAAAATGAGTAGAATCACTGGAAATATCAAGCTGAAACTTCGCAAATCCATGAGGCTTAAGAGGATTGATGAAGAGAGAGAGAACCCAGAAGAGGCTTGTTTTTTGAGGAGAAAAGAAATGAAAAAAAAAACAAAAATAGAAGAGTGCATTGGAAAGAGTAAATGGGTTTATTAACAATTTTTCGGTTGGTTGGGGTGGGGTAGAACCGGAGAAGGTCAAATGTTGCAGAGGTGACGATACCGAATGCCAGTACGGCGCCGTTCGAGGGGGTCAAATGTCTCAAATCAAGGGGATTAGATAGGGACCAAACTGATTTTCCGCTTGCCAAAAAAAAAGATAGAGACCAAACGTCGCCACGTTGGCATGTCACTTTACCAGTTACAACCTGAGATTTCCCTGTGCCGCGAAATTGGTGTACCGTGAAATCGAGATATTTTGGGTCGTTGGTTTTTTTTTACTATGTCTTTTACTCCTATGTTCCAGAATTTTCAAGTGATCCTATGGCCGAACATGCCCTAGTACAGAGGTATAGAGAATTTCGGTATAGAGAATTTTATTTTGTCACATACGCTCCGTTTGTCGACCGAACATTGAGATAGTAGTATATTATTCATCCGAACTATTTATGTTCGGTCTTTCCCACTCTACTATAGACGGCTCATTAGAACTTGTACTATATTCACCAAAAGCTAATCCAGTAGACAAAAGGGACGGCCCATTACTTGTTTGGTTTATATTGCTTATTGTCTATAGTATGAATATATATATATATATATATATATAGAGAGAGAGAGAGAGAGAGAGAGAGAGAGAGAGAGAGAGAGAGAGAGAGAGAGAGAGAGAGAGAGATTCGATAATTACTTGGACAATTGACTTGATAATTCATTTGAAATTAAATGGCATAACTCATTTTTATTGCAACTATATGGAAGATTATGCTGCTTATAGTACAAATTTTCAGCCAAATTGCGTTTTATAAAGACTGCTTTACAAGAGCCCAGAGAACTCATTACGAAAGTTCCAATAGTTGCAAAGATACAAAGACTACAAAGGGTGGGGGCCACTTTGATACGCTTTTGTCTATCCTAAAGGGGGACACTTTCATAAAATTTGGTAAACAACCCAACAAGCTAAAGTAACAAGAGAGAGGCTTAACCCACGAGGTCTGGCTGAGGAGAGATTTTCCAGTGCCGAGTGGATATATCTCATCACGTGGCACCCATTCGGTCTCAACCGAACCATCCGATACACTTTTGAACGGCTCGAATTGAAATTCTCTCTCTCCTCTCATCCCAATACTTTCTCTCTCCAAATCTGAGCCGTTCAAAAACGAAATGAACGGCTCGGATGCACTAACGGGCACCACATGATTCCCGCTCGGCACTGAAAGGCTGAGAGGATATAAGAAAACTAGTAAGTGAATTAACTTCAGTTTGATAAAAATAAATAAATAAATAACTTCAGAGCCCCGAATTCAATGGAGGCCAAACATTCCAAACCTTGGAACCTTCAGAAGAGTTTGCCCTGATTATTAACTTTAGAGCTGTGAAATTAATTGAGGCATGCGCAAATTGGCTTTTGAACATGGGGTTATAAAAAATATAAAAAAAACAAGATAGAAGCTTTAGAAATGCAATACAAATCTACATTCAGCAAAAAGGATTTTAAAAAAAAGGGTCTCCATAGGATGGAGACAGGGAGAGAAAGGGGAGGGGAGTACTAGTGGAGGTTTTAGTGATAAAATTCTTTCCACCTGTGCCGATACGGGTCCCATCATGCATTTTTTTGTTATAATCTGAACCGTTCATCTTATAGGACCGACAGAATAATATATGCATGCAAAAAATGAGGTTGATCGGACATCAAAAGATACATTAAAAATCGAATTTTGGTTTAGAAAATGGACAGTCATGGACAATTTAACTTCAAAATCTATAACCATCCATTCTGTAAACCAAAATACAAGTTTCGATATACTTATCGATATCTAATCAAATTGATTTTTTTCATGGATATACTAGCCTACGTACCTTACAAAATGAACGGTTTAGATTGTAACAAAAAAAGTCTTGTAGGACCAACAAGCGGGGTTTCCACCTAACCTATGGTGGATAGAATTTACTCTCTTTAGTGTTAGGTGGGGAGGGTAGATATGGGAGAGGAGAAAGAATGTCCCATGATGGGACCAAGTTTAATGAAGAAAATAAAAGAAGGAAAATGAAAATGAATGTGCAGTGAAAAATGTAATGAATTTATAAAGCAGTTTTAAAAAAAAAGGGGGGTTCCAATAGGATGGAGAAAGGGAAGGTGAGTACTAGTGGATGTTTAGTCGTGTTGATGTCCTGAATTTAGAACGCGGATTTCCTCCTGCCTCGGTAGGTGGAGTTCCTTCAACTTCGGACACATAACAACCTTTCATTGGCCCAAGTCTTTTTCTCTTTAAAATTCCAATTCAATCTACCTAGCTTCTACTTAACCGAAGTTAACCCATATTCGACCATTAACTCCTTAAATCTACATTTTTTTTAACCGCCAACTCAATCTAACTTTAAATGCTACCAATCTCTTGTTTTTTTTTTTAAGGAAAATTTCAATTTCTCCCTTTTCCATATATTTCTCAACAAAGCAAAAAGAATAAGAAGGGAGATTAACCTTCGTTTTGAAAAAAAAGAAAGAATGGGAAAAATCTAATGGAATTTATCCAACTCTTACGCTAATCTCACAAAAATTAATAAAATTGCATAATCTTATTATTCGATGAATCATAGACCAACTTCATGCTATTGCAAAATTATTTATCGATATCAATTTCCCCGTCTATAGCATGAGAATATTCTTCAATTGTGGCATGGTATCGCCGGAATTCGAATGGCAATGACATTTTTGCTCTGATTCTTTTGAATTTGATTGAACGTCCAAAGTAGCTATTCCATTTTTTTCTTTTTTAAAGGCTTCCCGTTGGCGTTGAGTTTTTTTCGATTTTTCTTTGTTATATTTTCAGATAAAGAAAGATTGGCTGACCTTATGATTTATTTCCCGATGAACAATACCAAGCGCACCTACTTAATTTTTTCTTCAAAACGGAACCAAAAAAGAATTTGTACACACTGAAACATAAATAAAATCTGTACCAATAGCACCTCTGTAATAACTATCTCTGCAAATTATGATCCAAACACGGTTAAACAGAAGATCGAGAGAAAAAGTTGCGTTCCAGTATTTATTAGGCAAACAAAATTCTTGGGCTTTATTTTTGGCACGAAGTACTATCATTTTCTCGTACAGGGTATGATAATCAAACAATCGGTATATGATAAAGCTACAAAATGCTCTATAAAACTGTATCACCACCACTTGGTAGTCAATTTTTTTTTAAAATTCGGACCATTGATTGATGAAACGGATGGTGAGACATTGAGCGGTAAAATAGAATGGTGGGTGTAGCACCGTTGCATCCTTTGTCTCCTCTCCTTCTTGAGGTTCGCTGTAGGCTCGGAGGTGCCTATGGTCGCACCCATAACAAGTAGCTACGTTGATTATAGAAAAGACTATCATGCTCACTTGACTAGAAAACCCCTTCCTTTATTAGAGATGAGTGCACTTGTTGAGATGAACCAATAATTCACAAAAAAATTGACGCAATACTAACAAAGACGAAAAATTTTAAACAAAGAAAAAATAATCCAAGTGGCTTTTTAAGCCAAACCACCCCATAGTTAGAATTCATTTCAGCATTTAAAGAACAGCCGTGCTATATATCCACACAGACTTTTATTGCACAGATCGTGCACATTTAGCGGTGTGGAGCCCACTACAGGTTCCACAAAAATGATCCGAATCGTTCGTTAAATTTATAATACTTTTTCGAGTGCTCCCGTGAAAAATCAACTCAATCTGATTACTATAAGTGCTCGATATGCATTGTGAATGTTTGTATGTGTTTATTTGTGATTGAAGACTTGTAATTTTCGGATTTGGTTTTTTTCTTTTCTTTTTTGGCTAGCAAAAAGGCGGTCAACGCATAGGATCGCGACATCATTAAACATAAAATCGATGGCCTATAAATTTCCACGTCATTAGAAGTGTTAAAAGTCTTTTTGTTTTTTGTAATTTATATTGATGTGATCGTCATTAATTTCATCCTAAAATGGGGAATACTAAATTACTAATGTCCTTGTGATTGAAACAGTTGGGGACCATATAGCTTTCCCACATTATAGACATAACACTTGTACTTTTTCAAAATTACTAGAAATGTAGTTGAAACTGTATTGCATCTTTCCTAAAGCAGAAAGTCCATAACCTTTTGAATGCATCTCCATTGAATGACAGAAAAGCTATAGGGACCTACGGGTCCCGTAGGGAAATTGTACCGACAGTCACGCCGGGCAATATCCGGCTACCGAACGGCTGATCCGAGCCGTTCAAAAATTCTATAAAAAAAAACGAGGGGGCCCTACTAGGGCTGTTACTTGAAACAGGAAAATCGATCGAAACCGGAAAAACCGGACCGGACCGAATTTTTAAAACTTGTTGAATAATTTCGATCCGGTTCCAGTTTATAAAATTTTATAAACCGGAAAAATAATTTCGATCCGGTTTATGTGTTTTAAAAACCGGTTGAAACCGGACCGGTTATATATATAAAAATAGGAAAAGCGTTGAATTATGGGTACTTGGTTGATATTTTGTGATGTATATTGGTCTAATAAATATATTTATTATATAAAAACTATTTTTATGGGCTTAATTATGCTTTTATGGGTTTTTTTTTAATGTATTTGGCTCAAAATTGATCCTTTATTGTTTGGCCCAAAAAAAAGGGTTGAATTATAGATTTTTGGTTGATATTTTATGGGTTGAATTGTGAATTTTTTGATGTGTTGGGCAAAAAATATGGCCCATGAATGAAAACCAGATAAACTGGACCGAAACCGGTTGAGCCGGTCGAAACCGGACCGGTTTATCTCAACCGGTTCCGGTTTCTAAAAATCTCAAACCGGATAACCGGTTTCGACCGAAAAATACACCCAAACCGGTCGAAACCGGACCAGTATCACCCCAAGGCCCTACGCAAGAATCAACGGCATCCGATGTGTGTAGGGTGCCTGATCTAAACACCCTATTTTTCGTGTATATATATATATATGTGTGTGTATATATACGAGAAATAGGTATTTTGATCAAGTACCCTACACACATCGGATGTCGTTGATTCCTGCATAAAGCCCCCTCGTTTATTTTATTTTTTTAGAATTTTTGAATGGATCGGCCGTCCGGTGGTCGGAGACGGCCTACATATATACACGAAAAATATGGTATTTATATCAAGCACCCTACATACATCGGATGCCATTGATTCCTGCAGTGGCCCCCTTGTTTTTTTAAAGAATTTTTGGACGGCTCAAATCAGCCGTCTGGTGGCCAGAGACGGCCTGACGTGGCTGTTGGTACGATTTCCCTAGGGGACCCGTTGGTCCCAATAGCAGGACTCTTTTTGAATAATCATTGGTTACATGAATTAGAGGTGTCAAATGAGCCGGGCCGGCCGTTTAGCTCCGTGCCAATCGTATTTCATGTCATGCCGTGCCGGTTCATTTACTTTATCGTGCCATATCGTGCCATGCCAATTTTAATCATTGATTGCTTGTCTAAAACCGTGCTCGTGTCATGCCGTGCCAGTCCGGCCGGTTTGACACCTCTACATGAAATCAACTAAAAATTCTTCTAAAACCGCACGCACTTACACAAACACTTTACTCGGTGCATGTGGTTTTAGAATTTTTCATCAACTAAAGAGAGGAAAATTTGACTATTAGGCTCCGTTCCGGAACCAAGAAAAAACCCTTATTTTTTAAGAAGGCAATTTCAAGCTAAAAAATTATGGACTTATTGAAATCTAAAAATATGCAATATGGATCTTGTTTGGAAGATCTCGATGAGATCTTTTATACGATGCAAAAAAATTTGAAAAATTATATTTCATTTACTTTATTTTTGAGTTTGAAAATGTGAAATAAGCTACTTATTTTTTAAGAAGATTTCTGGAACGGGGCCTTATGTAATACCAGTTACGTGCCACATAAATATATATATTTTTATCCAAAACGTGCCACATATTTGGTGTAGTAATTTTTACACTTCCCTGTTGTGTAAATGGGCTCATTTTTTTATACTATTTACAAGTAGAGTAACAACATTGCCCCTTCATGTGTGGCTTATATCATAGGGAAAGGTCAATAATGGAAATTCACATGCAAAAAGACAGTAAAATTATTGTAGCTTCTAACAACGGGAAGTGTGAATTTAATTCTCTTAATTTATTTGTTTGATAATTATCAAACACCTGTTGAGTGTTAATGACATGGGGCCTTCTTCTTTTTTTCCCCCTCTCTCTGGACCACTGATTTTCCTTAAGGTGTGTTTGGAAATTAGGAAAGAAATGGAAAAGAAGAGAGTTTTCAAAAATTCCATTCCCTCGTTTGGCTTCCAGAGAAAGAGAAGGGAAAGTTTAAAAAATGAGATCAATTTTCTCTCCAATTTCTTCGTAATTTTCTCTCTAATTTTTCTATTTTTCATTTTCATTTTCTTTCCCCGAGTTCCAAATGGGGCATTAGTCAAATGGTCACAATTTGCATTGGCCCTTGGACATGAAAGCAACTCATGTTTTACTTACAAACCACCTACGCCCACCGCACAACATTTACCGATTCCTCCACTGCTCTCAATCTCACCGTCCAAAAATGTTTTGGATGATTCAGATTTTAAAAAGGAAGATTTTTTTTTTATAAATCCGGACCATTGATCGCCAGAACAAATGGTGAAATATTAAGCAGTAAAACAGATCGGTGGGCGTAGCACCGCGATTTTCCTAAGGCCAAGGCCATGCCATTTGCAGGGTCTAATCCCACTTTTCCACAGCAATTGTCTGGATTCGCAGGTCCCGTCTTATTTTCATGTGCTAAGAAAAAGAGTCACTTTTCACCCAGCCATTCAACATGATAAATACCAGGCAACCTTCTTTTTTTATAACCCAGGCATCTATGCTAGCTTACGTGCACCTTGATTAACCCTGGATGCCCAATCACACCGCCCACTTGTGGTGAGCCTAATTTAAGTCAAAGCAAAGCTTTGTATGGACTGACCTCAAAAAAGTTGATACCACCTTCCGAGACTTTAAAAGGGAGCAAACCCCTAAGTCTCAGGCCTTGACTACCAGGCCAACCCTTCATGAGGTTTACAAGGCAACCTTCTATAGCTAATTGACATTAATCTTGTGGAGAAAATTTTTAGTATTTGCGATAAAATGTTGCAAAAAAGCCATAGAAAATCAAGTAAATCCCTGATAAGGTGCATAACTGATACTAAGAAAACCATTGAAAGTATTTCCAGAAACTCCCCTATTGACCAATGTACCTACCCAGACATGTGATTTTAACATTTTGCATCTCTTAGGACACAAATTGTGGAAGAAAAAAAAACCAAGCTTGATCAAAACTCAACCGAATCTAAACGATTGTATCAAATTTTTGTACAAAGAACACCAACCCTTGCTTCTTTCTACTGGTAAACATTGGATCATGAACAATATCGGGGCAGGACGAACAGCTTCAAAATTTAAAATGGAACACTTCCCATGTGGAGCTTTACTAGTCATCTCTTCTCAGAAAGAATGATACTAATAGAAAAGGCACCATGAGCTCTATTTGCAACAAAGCAACAGCTACGATCTTGATTTCTTTTCCGTAGGTCAATTTTCCTTTTCCCAACTCTAGTGTTGGTATGGATTGCTATCTTTTATATCCCGGTATCCAAACGCCACAACTCCACCATCAGTTTTATAGTTCATATTGCTACGGATGCTGCTAGAAACAAATTTCTCTGACAAAGCATGACTTCCCCCGGAGAATCTTATTGCTCCTCCGCTCATCTTCAAACCCAAAATCTTATGTTCACCAGACATATTCTCCTTAGCTTGGCTTGGAATGTGATGACCATTTTCTAAACCTTGATGAAGTGGAACTGGAAACCCATTTCCCATATTTGATGTTTGAGTACATTGTTGATCAAAGCAACTCAAATTTTGTGAACCCGTTTGAGAAAAACATCCAAACTGTTCTGCTTGCTGGATGCCCGAGAAGTATCCTCTACGAGTACTTGCATCAATGAGTACCTTCGCTCTTTCTAGACCAATCCCATTCTTAGCAGCATAATTACAAGAAGAATCAAGCTTCCGGTTTTCAGCTTGTGGCTTGGACACATCAGTGGGTAATGTCAAATATGGAGAAGAAACTACTTGCTCGCAAAGATTAGACGGATAACTTGGTTTTTTAGCAGATGATCTCAACTTTTCTACCTTTTCCTTCTCCTTTTCCTTTTCCTTGGATGCAATGGTTCCAACTTGGTCATGGTTAACTTGCTTTTCAAGTGCTTCATAGCAGTTATTCGAATCGGTTGTCCTGTCACTTTTCATAGACCTCTCTAAGGATCCACCATCGCCATTTTTAGTTTTCATGGCTGATTCAACGTCCTTCCGATTCTTCCCTGAGTTCCCTCGTCCAACTTTCTGCACGCGACTGCCTTTTTTCCTTTTGGGTCTTGAAGCTACCTCAACAGCCACCAATTTTTCCATCTCATCTCTCATACTTGCAAACATGTTCTCTCTAGCAACTTTAAGCTCCTCAATCACTGATGTTGTGAAGATCTTAAAATCGTCCAGCGAAATAGGCTGATGCAAGCTGAGCTTATTCTTCTTCCCGTAACTCTTTCTCGCAGAACCCCTCTTCACCTTGTTCTTAGCTGCATATTTTTTACTGCTTGCGCCGTTGTCCATTTTGTCAGCTTTTCCAAATTCAAAAGGGGTGGCCATGCCATGATTCAATTGATTCTCCTGTTGAGACAGTGGATTGGTAGTCTCATCATTTTCAGGAAAAAATGAATCTGGAACCAACTTGTGATTCTTGAGAAGTGGCTTGCCACCAGAAATTGATTTGGAATCATTGCTTGAAGAATCGCAGTCTTCATCTACCCTTCTGAACTCCCACCGTTGTTGGAACTTTTGGTCCTGACTCATCTTATAGCCGAGGCCTGAGGGGTAGTATCAGAACACAAGCACTCCACAAACTTGGTATTAGTAAGAGCCAAAAAACTTGATCAGCCACAATCTATTTCTCGAAAATTCTGCTTAATCACAACCCCCAGACCGAATAACTAGAGTGCACCAATATCCAAAGCTCTCAAAGCAAGAAAGATGCTGCACGAAAGGATCCTCACTCCGATAAGAACTTGGAACTCGTTCAAGTATCAAAACCAGTGATTGCAGCAGGATCCTTCCCCCTCGTAGACTAAATACCTTAATTGAGATCATAATAAATAGATGTCAGTGTTGTGATGAACTTCCAATCCCTTTGTTCCTCCTTTCTCTAGAAAAGAATAAATCAATCATAAAAGTATAAAGAAGTGTAACACAACAAAGTACAGACTAAGAACTATCACAATCAGACTAGAAAATTAGACGAGACTTCAAAATATCAGAAGTTCAATACAAGCATAGAGATTACAACCATAACACCAGACCAAACAGATAATTATGCAAATTTATAACTAAACATCTCACCTACAAATCACAAGAAAGTAAAGATGTGACATAAAATGGAATGTTATAATAAAATACCCAAAGAGCACTGTTTTCAGTTCAAAAATTCTCTCCTTTGGGTGGTAGATTAGCTTACCGTGGAGCTGTGATAGAATGGTAAAATCAACCAAAAGCTTATTCTCCACATCCCAACTCTTTCCCTCCCTCTCAAGCAGAAGTACAAGATTTCTTTCCGCATTTATTCCTGGCTTTATCTCTTTAAAATGAAGAGAAAGATACAATTTTATGTGTACAAGTATAGTTTGTACATGTGCAGCGCTTTTCTGCTGTCGGGGTAGAAAATGGGTTCCTGAGTTGAGAGGCATTGTAGATATATCATAACCTCTTCATTGATTCTAACAAAAGTAAATTACTAAATGGTGTTTCAAGAAAGTTAGTAAAATCTTAGGAGTACTAGTTTTTCCTGTTTTTGACGGATCATCATCAGTTATCCAGCAACACTTAACTCTTAACGGTTGGGGAAGGAAAGACAAGATTGCATTTCAAAAAATCTCTCCTCTCGCCTTCCAGCCTTCCCCTCTGGGAGAGTATATTCCCCTCATTGATTCTTTTTCCAAATTAGAATTTTGCATCTAAAAACCATGATGGACACTGCTTTAAGCTCATATTATTTCTTTCTATGTTGGAATGCCATAATGTGGTAAGGACAGCTGTGATTTTGTTGTGTATTGATCCATATTAAATGCAAATATGGGATATAACATTGACTGCAAAACTGGGTTTAAAAGATGTCGGTGGTAGATTTCTAGTTATTCAACAGTCAAACTTTCAATCTATGATGGAAAACCCGAGTTAGAAGGATGTTTATCATCTGAAAATGTATCTACTAGTTGCCCACTTGCTCATAATTCACGAAAATATCATGATATTTAATTTCAAACGGGCACAATTGCACAAAGTTGAGTTGGATAACATACTTACTTTTCAGGATATGATGCATTGAACCATTTCGGAATGTATGTCTAAATCACAACATGTTAAGCTCGGCATAAAGTCACATTTTACACCATCAAAGGGTCAAGTCGAAAAGGAAGGATAGTAATTCAGGAATCCGAACAATCAAGTGTAAAATTTCAGGCATTCATTTCTTCCTAGTGAGGGGGACCTGAACCTGAAACGCTTCAAGCATCACCTTTCCACTAGCTTGAGCTCACTCTAATTTTTATTGTTAAAGTTTTTCTCGGAGACAAACTTGTTTCTCATAGAAGCGTTCGTAAAGAGACCAAATGCAACCTTGATTCACCTCAATTACCTCGATTACCTTCCTCCTCGTCAAGTGAATTCCTGAACTTAATATTACAATATTAAGATTTCAGTATCTTAATGTTCATTTCTCCCTGTGTCCAGTCAATTCTAATACTGACAAAAAAACTTATAAAAAGTGAAGTAAGGAAAGAGAAAAAGCAATCACTAGAACAAATTTTGCATATACAAATCCACAAGTATCACAATCAGACCAGAAAATCAGATGAGAACATGTATGCCCAAAATAATTGGCACCAAAATGAAAACCCCGAATGTGTTGCAATAGTTTCCATTTCGAATCCCAACTGATGATATTGACAATCAAGGTGGAGAAAAACAAAATGACAGCACCAACAACGAAAACCCAGAAGCTAATGCAAGAGAAAAGCCTTTGGGGTCGGTCCGTATGGGGCTTTCTCCAGTTTTAATATGTCCCTCCACTAGTGGACGATGGGATTGGTACAGGAAATAGTTGGTCAGTGGGCCGGATACCGAGTCATCAAAAAATTAAAAAGCAATAGAATAACCTTGATCAGTGATCAGTGCATTTGAACAAAGAACAACAACAATTCGGAGAAACCTAGTTCTTTGGCAGCTGTTTCACTAAGGTTCTTATTTTTTTAGTACTTATTCCTCGCTTTGTCTCATGAGACAAGTCATTCTCTCGCAATACATTACTTTTAATTCAAAAAATAAGTACTTATTTATTAGCGGAACGGGGCTTAAACAGTCTCAGAATCTAAGCACCCAAGGCAATTAACAAAATCATAAACCCTCCAATTTCTAATTTCCGACAAGATTGAGTATATGAAAGGAAAAATGCAGAAACTAGAGATTACAAGCAAAAATACATGCAACCCAAAAGGATGATTATTTCAGTACTCAAAACAAAACAAAATCCCACAGACAAAACCACAAGAAAAATGAAAACATGGGCATAAATAAGTACAATAATCTGGCGTAGAGTACTTTGGGTACTAGGGTGCTTACCAACTGCAGCTGATAGAGAAGCAAAATCAATCAGACAAAAAGCTTCTTCTTCACATCCCCAACTCATTCCCTCCCTCCCTCTCTTAAGAAGTAGAAGAAGAACCATTGTTATCTGCATTTATTCCAGCCTTCTTTATTTCCTCCCTCTAAAAGGAAGAGAAAGATACGATTTTTAATGTGTTAAAAAGCTCCTACCTGTCCAGTGATACTATGATCTCTCTGTAAATTGGAGTTGGAAAGTAGATATTGAGTGAGTAGTGGGGTGGGGTGGTGTTTGGCAGGGAGCCAGCGAGGAAGAGTTATTGGAATGATTACTCATTTTCTATATCTGATGAATTGGCTGGTGTCCACCACCTGATAACCTTTTTAATGACACTATCATAATAAGGGATCCCTAATAATGCAAATACTACAAACAGAAATACTGTAATAGGAAATCCAAACCGGGAACTTTTTAAGAAAATAAATGAACGGTCCAGATTTGAAGAGTTTCGGTCTTTCATAGAAGAGTTTTGAACTGTTAATTTGTTTTCCTGAGTTCCTTGTTTTGGATGTCCTGGACTATTCTACTCTTGTACTACAAATCTTTATTTCAATTACCAATTGGACTGAGACTTCACGCTTATATCCTCCCTCAAGTCACTTGTAATCAAAAGTAGTTGTATTTTTTATCCCGTGCGATGTAACCTGTAACCAAAAGTGCTTGTATTTTTGTTCACGTGCAATGTCAACTTTAGGATTGCACAAAAGACTCATTTTGTGCAATTCCACAGCTAACATTGCACGAGAACAGAAATACTGACATTTTTTCGGTACAAAAAATTTGGCCTCTATTCTCCACTTTAGGTCACATGTACCCAAACCTTTGTTCACATGCAATGTCAGTCGCAAGATTGCATAAAAAAACCTTCTGGGGAAGAGACTATTGTGCACTTCTATGATTGAAATTGCACGAGAATACAAGGTACAGACACTTTTTCGGTACAGAATTTTTTTACGTCTGTATCCTGTATGCTCCTTCCTAGTCCACTCCTCTTTTGAATAGTTGATCTCATAAGACTATGAAAATACTATTCATTTATGAAATAGTAAACGACATAGTTGAAGTAGATTTGTCTTACAAAATGTAGATGGTTTAATTTCAAGTTATATTGGTCATCTTGATTATTGTCATTTCAAGTTATATTGGTCCTCTGTGCTCTGATAAATGTACGATCAATTTTTTTTATTTTGCGTCGTTCGAAAACAATTATTTTTGCATGAACAATCTTTTTACCGAGTCCTAACAAATGAATGAATGAGGATGCCTTGAGGTCTGAAGATAGTAACCAATTCAAAAATGATAGGATCCGCACTGTGAATCTGGACCATTCGTTTACTTTCATGGACACTTTCTGGTCCGAAAGGGTAGCCAGATTTTTGTTACTGCTAAATTATCCAAGGGCTGAGAAAGGAAAAGCAAGATTTCTTTTTTGAAAGAAGGAAAGGCAAGATTTGCATCTCCAAAAATCTCACCACTTGCTTTCCTTTGTTCGGAGTCAAATATTTGCCTCATTTTGTTCTATTTTCCTATTTGATTTTTCACATTGAAAAAATTAGATTGGATACTGCCTTAAACGCGAAAAATTATTCATTGCCACAAGATAAGTGCCCCGGAGCATTGAACAATCTCTCCTTCCTTCAGTGTAGGGATGACAGAATGTGGCAAAGGGCAAAACTTTTTGTTTTCCATTTTGCAGTAAAGTAAATCATAATGAGGGCGTCCTCATTTTAAATAAAATGCGGATGTCTCCTTTTCTCCCCTTTCCCGATCAAATGTTGATGATCCGAGCCGCTCAATGTGTTCAGAACGTGATTTTAAGGGTAGTCGCGAAAAATCAGTAAAAAAATGACCGGGAAGGACTTGATTTGAGCAGTTTTTATTTGAACCGTTCGATAAAATACAAACAAAAACTGCTCGGATCAAGCCCTTTCCGGTCTTTTTTTTTTGCTGATTTCTAAAGGGTATCTTTAAAATCACGTTTTGAACATATTGAGCGGCTCGGATCATCGCATATTGGTCAGGAAAGGGACATCCTTAACAAGTTAGGGACGCCCTTATTAAAGTTTTGTGTATATATATACTAAATAGAAAGATTAGACGAGATCTTGAATGCAAATTAGCAAAATGGGTGACAAATTTGGCATCGCAATTTCCATAGATTAGCAGTTTTCCAACTGAGTAACTAAGATGGCGAATCAAAGTTAAAAGGGAGTACTTAATTACTCTCTCCGTTCTGAAACTATTTGTCTAATCCGCAAAACGATGACTTAAATATAAAATGTGTTTCAAAGAAAAAAATTTAAACTTTTTTTCATAAATTTAAATAATCAATCATTATTTAGTAAATTGTTAAAAAAAATTTAAACTTTTGTTACAAAATATGTTCAAATCCTCATTTTGCGGAGCGGACAAATATTTTAGGGGATCCGGGGATCCTGTAGGGCACTTCCTGTAATGCACTGTGCAGGGCACATCCAGGCTATCCACAAGTGTTTTCAACGCTCCAAATTTGAAACTTCTAAATCTGGATTGTTGAAAAAACTCGTGGACGGACGTGATTGTGCCCTGCTGGGTGCACTACAGGAAGTGCCCTGCAGGATTTATGATTCCCATTTCTCAAGTAAAGTTTTGTCTAAAGCAAAGGAAAATGATACACAAATGAAACTAATACACGTATAGCTCACTGAATTTTCCTCACTTTCTAACCTATCATCCCATCAAAGAAAGGGGAGAAAAACGTAGTCTAGTATGTTGAACTTTCACTTTGTTTTTTGTCCTTCCCAAACACTAAAAACAGCATGTGGTTATAGCAGTTTAGACTTTGAGATGTCTTCTTCAGATTAGCAATCAATTTATTATGGTGGTAGAGAGCCTCACAAACCATCTTCCCCCACTGAAATTAAACCAAATTAAGTATCCAACTTGGCTACTCAACAGACTAAATTTACAAAAGATACAATGTTCCAGATACTCATACAAAACTGCAGCGTCAATCCCAGTCTAGGGTCATTGTGTAGTTGCTCCCCTTTCAACTCCAGCAGCGTCATTCAGCATCAAGGGCCCCGGCAACCTGTTGAGGGAAAAGACTATAAGAAAGCGCATTTCCAGAAGTATCGAGAGAAATTATTCACCATGGTTTATCTCTGTTAACGTGTTGTCTCGGGTAAGAAAAGCCAGAGGGATAGCATTCAGCTGAGAAGTGACCCCAATGGGACTCTTCCGTATATAGGCTAATACACTTGTGCAACCACATCCCTATATATCTTTGCTTTTTTCTTTTCCAGGGCAATGTATTCCATCCAATTTTGCAATTTTCCCCTCGTTTTAACATTACCAAGTCCAGTGAGAAATACGGGTGAGTTCTTACTTGAAAAAGAAAGTAACCCATTTCCTGAGTTCATGAAACACGTAACAACATAAAATTTTCATACCATCATTTTCAGAGCAAGGCCCTTCCAATTTCCTTAAAATGGACATGTTCTCTGATTTCAGCTTCGCTGAATGAATCCGAATTGACGGACCCCTGCTTCTCCTCCATGTACCGGGTTAAATTCGCCTGGCCTTAGGTTAACCTCAAGATTTCTCAACGCCTCTGTATACCATATCAATGACTTTCCGGTAACCTGCAGCAACATAGGCGAGAGAAGACATGAATATCCAAGCACATTAAGCATCGAATCTGTTCTTTTTGAAACAACGGTAGTTAACTACATAGTAAGTAGCAGCAAATAGATATTGCGTAAACTTGGTCTGAAAAAAAACTTGGGACCGCATATTTGCATAAACTAACGTGCATTGTTCTAAAGTCTAATGTGGACAACATTTCTCCAGTGGGAAAGGTGATTGGAAAGTGGTCTAGGAACCTGAAGGGTATTTCATAATATAAGCAATTATAGTAAGGAGTTGTTTCTTCCGAAAAATGTAAAAATTGGCCTAGGAACAGCGAGTAGGGCAGTTCTAGGCCTGATGCGGGCGTGCCAGGACTGGATTGCAGTCCAAATTCGTATCAAGGCCTGGATGCCTCATACCAGGACTGGATTGCAGTCCAAATTCGTGCTAAGGCCTGAATGCCTCAAATCTGACTTCGTATTGAGCGATTGCGTACGACCTAAGGGGTGAGGCCGTATGTGGTTCGTGGTTTGCCTTGTCGGGATAAGGACTTAGAATTTCCTAACCGTGTGAAAAATGGAAAGAAAAGAAAATAGGACTGAACGATAAGGTAAATGAACTTCATTAACGGTTTAACGAAGTTTAGGTACAATGAAATGAAAGGAAATAAAATCTAGGCTGGGCTAGATTGGGCTGAAAGATAAAATGCTTTGCGGGAAAGTAAAGATAATTGAAGTAATGCTTGAAAGAAATGAAAATGTAGGTGCATAAGCCGGGGGCTTGATGGTCGGGGACCATTGCCAAGGCCATCAATTCTGGTATTTATAAGCAATGCTTCCAGGCCTTGAGCTGCTTCCACAGGCCTTCATGCATGGCTGCCATGTGGCCTTCTAGCAGAGGCTTAGGCTTGAGCAGCTTCGAAATGCTCCAATGAAGGGTTGTTCTTTGACCAAAACGTGCTCTTCACTCCAAGAAAATGGCCAAAGCCTGAAAAATCCTCATTTTCTGCATAAAACTTTGTAAAAGAGCAAAAGGAATTTCAGCATCCAGGCCTTTGAGCTGCTTCAACACTCAAGCTACTACTTGATTGGACATCCTCTGGGCCCACCACTGCTGAAGACCAATACTTCTCCAGGCCTTCCTACCATTTTATTGGTCCTCTATCTCTTGTGGGCCCTTAAATCCTCTAATCTTGATTCCTTATGAAAGAAGAATCGAGAAACAAAAGATTAACCAGACCTGAGTGAGCTGCTTGTGTGCAGATTGCTTAGGTCTGCATGAGTCATTCACCAACAGCTCCAAGGGCTGCATGTACGCCACCTGTCCCTGGCCTTGCATCATGCTGAAGAATGGGGTCCCACCAGTTCAAACCTTGAGCTGCTGGTAAGCAACTTACCTAGATCTGCCAAACAAGAACATTCTAGGCCTTTGAGCTGCTTGTGAGCAGCTTGAGGCCTTTAAGCTGCTTGTGAGCATGGATGTTTATAAAAAAGGGATATTTGGGCCCACCAAGGCCAAAAACGCAGGCCTGGTTGAGCTGCTTGTGAGCAGCTTATGTGATGTTAGATAGAGGCCTTTGAGTTGCTTGTCCAGGCCTAAGCTGCTTGTGAGCTGCTTGGGCTGTCTCCATGCATGGTTGCCACGTGTCCCAAGCCTTGCTTCATGCTAAAGGATAGTAAAGACTCAGACCTTGAGCTGCTTGTAAGCAGCTTACCTAGATCTGCCCAACAAGAACATTCTAGGCCTTTGAGCTGCTTGTGAGCAGCTTGAGACCTTTTCCCTGCCAACTGAAGGCCATAGGTGACGTTTTCTTTAAGAAGTAGGCCCATCTATTACTTGGGCCTGAACTTGAGGAGCATCATAGGCCTCTTCTCTTTGTAAGCCATGCGAGCCCAAATTTGGAAAGAAAACTTGGGCTTTAACTGATTTAGGCCCACTTAGAAGGCCTTATTATTTCTAAGAACTGGCATAGGCCTGGATAAAACACTCAGATCTAGTGGGTCAACCCAAGTCTTCGACCAATCTTGGGCTTGGGCTTGTGATAACGAAATCTTAGGCATAATTTGGCCCAGGCCTTTGAAAACTCAACTCGATCAGTGGCGTTCAAATCGGCCCGATTTCGTGGATGACCGTTCATGAGGCTTTTTAGCGCCTAAGACCTTCATTCAAGGCCTTCTTCTAACCACAAATTGATTTTCTGAATTTTGGCCAAAAATGGGTGTAAACAGGAGTCCAAGGTTATTGCACACGACTAACATCCACACCAACAACAATGAGAATATAAGTTCATGTTGCGTGCATGATATCACAAGAGGTAATAACACTAGAAGCTTTTTGATTTCCTCCATCCACACCAAACCAAAACAAGGATAAATTTAAAATGTGATGCACTTCATAGTTAACTGACTGCAATACTAAAAAGATTCTACTTTCTCGAACTATTTTTCTGATATTGTTCAAGCGGTTAATCAGAAATAAAGATATATAACACATAGAAGGTAGGAAGTTCTTTTCAGCATACCAATAATCTATGTTAGCACGGACACAAGACACCGACACTCTGACACGTAAATTCGAAAAAATTGGAGGACACGACATGTTGGGGACACCTTTTGAAACTATATATGTATGGTATAAGATGAATAAAAATCTGGGATAAAAGAGAGAGGATCTGATTGTAAACACGTAACGCCGTATATACCTTCACCATATTCATCACTACAACCATTGACAGAAGTATTTCAACAAAAATTCTTTATACCATTTATGCCACTTTATAATTAGTAAATCATCATTCATCACACACACACACAAAAAAGAAGACTTCCCTAAGTTTCAATAAGAGACTATTGTTTCGTTTGAACACCTCCGACTTGATTTGCCAGTGTCCTAGGAGTGTCCATAGCAAATTTTAGAGTGCCCCTGGAGTGTCCAAACTTTGAGAAAAATTAGGACACCTTGGACATGTGTCCGGAGGAGTGTTGGTGTCCAACAAGGCGACAAGTGTCCCACACTGGTACGTCACCTCCGACAAAATGTCCATGCTACATAGCCAATAGTCATGACACAAGAACCTTTATGTTAGCAATAGAAGAGAAGAAGACGGTACCGCCATGGGAATTCACTAGTGTCAATTCCAGCTTTGTGAAGCTCATCGACATTCTGCAATGCATCTCTACACTCTTCTCGGTCATCAAAGAAGTCCCAGTCATCGCCTTCTAGCATGATTGTTTCATGGCCCCTACCAGCAATCACCTGCAGCAGATAAAGAGTCACATAAACAGTCAATTTTGCATGCGTAGGCAAGCTAATCTAAACAATATCCATCCATAAGTGCTAGGCTAGGGAAAAGAGACCTCCCATTTACTTATAACAGAAACTAATAACAGTGACCGACTCACCAAAATCCCCACAGGGACACAAATATGGCTAAGTTCCTTGTCATATTAGTACAACAGAACCCTACAAAATATCCATAAATAAACTCATTTCTACACTCTGTTTCTCATGTAAGTAAGGGAACAGTTTTAGATGTCGTTCTAATTTTGACTTTCATTGCAGTGAAAATGATTTTGGAAACTCAAACTGGTTCCTCGAGTTCTCTCCTTCCCATTGGTTTTAAGTTACTTTTCCTCCTACTTAGTGTGGTACTAATACAAGCAATGGCATAGCCCAGGTTTTGTTTCAGTGGGGTCATTCAATGAGTCATCCACAATTTCATTTACTCATATTTCTAGTTCTACAAATCTATTCAACACAACTTTCACATGAAATGGGGAAATGCCACATATTTCCAGCAATGTAACTGTTCTAATGCAACATCTTTACCAATAAAAAATTGTAACAAAACTTGTCAAGCTACTGCGATGCACACTTATTGAGCTTTATAGATTGACCAAACAACGTAGAATTTCTCGAAATCTTCACAGGTGTCACTTACTAGAAGCTACCTTTTTTTTTTTACGAAAAACACATGTATCTCCAAAAACCACAGAATCCAGTACGCCCTTGCACGAGTTAATAAGAGAAGCAAAATGGGGTTGTGAAGACTTACAACCATATCACCTTCTTCACCCATGGCAACAGCAGCACGTACAGCTACTTCTCTTAGGTCATGCAGAAAAAGCCTATGCCCATTTTTAAGTGGTGGATAGTAATCATTCTCTCCATATTTCAAGTAATCCTGCATAGTCCATCCTACGCCAGCCAACATGTCATCCAAGATGTCCACTGGTAAAAATGGAACAACCAGGAATTAGCAAGCTATCAAGCTTTGGCCTACAAGTCAGCATTATCCTACAATAGTAACTTCCAACAAAATCATACCTCTGCATGCGCATGTGCACGCACACAGACACAGATAACCATGAAGTGCCAAACAAAATATTCCTATGTGAACCATAGCAGAACTATCAATCCACCACTATCCACCCCAAGAGGCGGTGGCGAAAATGTTGCTTTCCTCAGTATGTTAAGGCTTCTAAAAGAACCAAGAAATGGAATTTTAGGAATAATGTAATTATGTAAGACCAACCATACATAGACAAGCATAATGAAAACCAACTATACTTCAACTTTGATGGTGGAAAATCCGTAGTGTAGAATGGCATTGCAATACATACATGGATCTTCTTTTTTTGGATTGTCAGACGTCAAGATAGTCACATCACTTTTATCTGTTGCAATCTTTGTCATCATTGGTCTCTTTCCTCTGTCGCTCTCACCAGGACAACCAATAACTTAACAGAAAGCATGAAAATTGGGTTAGACGTGGATAAGTAATAACACATATTATGGACTTTTCACTGCAGCAGTAAACTTCTTGTTGAAGTACACCAAGACAGCAAATGCTTAAGTACACCAAGACAGCACATGTAAAGAATAAAGGCGGACATGTTTACAATATTCAACAAGTGTCTATAACCTGTTATTTTCCTTCCTCCACAGCCAAAAAGGGTAAACATAGCAGCCATCAGGACCAAGCTCAAGGACAACTTAAGTTTATGTAAAGAAAGGATTTTACACGCCTTCCAATAAACCAAACCGAGCCTTATGTCCCAATCACTTGGGGTCGGCTACATGAATCCTTTTTCTCCATTGAGCTCTGTCAAGGGCCACTTGTTCACACAAACCCATCATACTCATATCTTTGCACACAACATCATCTAATGTCAATTTACGTCTACCCCTCCCCGTAGCATTGCTATCCAAAGCTATCCTATCCGCTCTCTTAACTACTGCATCTCCTGATCTACGATAGACATGCCCAAACCACCTTAGCCTATTTTTCCTCAACTTCTCCTCTATAGTTGCTACACTTACCATCTCACAAACCGTTTCATTTCTAATCAATTTCCAAATTTCTCAACATCTCAATACTACTTGACTGCTTCTACATTCCAAGTTCATAACATGTGGCACTTATGTGAATAATTGAAAATCGTTGCGCATTATCGAGGTTGCAGCATTCACAATTCTCAACTCTTGAAGAAAAGCTTAACACTAGTTCAGGAGTTTTGCTTTTCTCAGTCTTTCAAATAAATTAATCCAGATTGAAGCATCCAATACAAGAAAACTAAGGAACATTGACACAAACTCAGAGGAACAAACTATTTTCAAACCAAATGAAGAAAAAAAAAATTAGTGCAAAATCGTAGGTTGTGACTTGGTATTGAAGGGACAACCCACAACTCTGCTAAAAAGAAAAAAAAATGGCACAGACCATAGATTGTCTTTCCATAGATTGTCTTTCAATGACAGCTTTATTGGAGAGAGAGAGAGAGAGAGAGAGAGAGAGAGAGAGAGAGAGAGAGAGAGAGAGAAGCATACCGGTAATAATCCTTTTTGGTCCAAGCTCCCTCACAAAATCAAGTAGTCTAGATAATGCATCAGGAGTATGAGCATAATCCACAATCACGCCAAATGCTTGTCCCTCATCTATCAACTCACACCTACCAGGAACTGCATCAACCTCTTCAATCCCTCTAACAATGTCCTGCAAAGGTGCTCCAACCGCAATTCCAACTGCAACAGCTGCAAGAATGTTGTATATATTATGTCTGCCAAGCAACCCTGAAGAAATCTCCAATAAACCATCAGGCGTTTTTACCAAAACCTGGGTTTCAAACAGAGATAGTTCAAATTTCAAAGAATGAACGTCAGCATCTTTATTCTCCAATGCATAGGTCACAACAGGCACATTTGGGTTCCCTTCTGCAATAAAAAAAGCTGCATTCGGATCATCAATGTTGACGATTTTCCTGTGTCTTTCTGGGTCCACCATTCGTGAAAACAGCTTGGCCTTGGCATCCCTATACTCCTCCTCAGACCCATGAAAATCGTAATGGTCCCTCGTCAAATTTGTGAAAACGGCAATGTCAAAGTCAACCTCATTGCACCTCCCTAGCGCTAGTCCATGAGATGAAGCCTCCATCACAGCTGCTTCTGTCCCATTATGCACCATCTTCGCCATCAACTTCTGAATCAAAACAGAATCTGGAGTCGTACTTGGCGACTCCAATTTGTTATCTCCATGGATATAATATGCCACAGTGCTGAACATCCCAGTTCTCAATCCCATTGCTTCATACAACCCTTTTATTAAATACGCGGTGGTCGTCTTCCCATTCGTACCGGTAATCCCTATCACAGACATTTTCGTAGACGGGTAACCAAAAAAAGCTGCCGCCAATACTGGTAGCACCGCATTTGAATCTTCTACAATGACCAAAGCTTTACACCCCAATTTCTCCTCTAAATCAATCTCTTTACTAGCTACGACAGCAACTGCACCTCTCTTACAAGCCTCAGTTAGATACAAATGCCCATCGGTTTTCATCCCAACACAACACACAAACAAATCCCCAGCCTCAATGAACCTTGAATCATGTTGGATCCCACTAATCTCAACCTCTAAATTACCGTAAACCGAGATGGGTACTACTTTACTCTCATCTAAAAGCTCAGCTAATGTCATCTTAAACTTGGGATCGACAATCCTAACATTTAGACTTTTATCAATCTTATCAAAATCAATATCGAATGACGAATCAGAACTCACCTCATTCTCCAATTTCTCTCCCTCTTCATCATCCCCATCAGCTGGAATCACAGTGAGCCCTTGTAACTCCTCAATTTCATCCAAATCAATCACTTCATCAGGCTCCAACTCCTCAAGTGGCTTAACCAATCCCACTTTCTTGGGGTTAGCTTTCAATAAACCCTGTTCAACAAACTCTTTCCTTTTCAAAGCAATAGCCTTATCAATATCAGCAAACCTATCATCCCCAGAAACTGTTGGAAAAATTATTAGAAAATTTCGGTAAACTAAAATAACCAAAGACAGACAACAATGCAATTACAGCTTTGATTAAAAAAAATTGTGGCTATAGGAGTTGTATTGAAATTTGCAACTCTTTTCCAACTTTCAATTACCCAAACTGCTACAATTTAGTACAACTACAAAATCCTGCAAGATCAAATTATAGCTACCATGGAAATAATCAAATGAAATTCAAATCACAAAATATCTGACAGAATCACCATCTCTAACAATAACGTACAATTATAAAATTATAAATGCAGTAAAACCAAATAACATCTAGGGGTGATAAATGAGCGAACAAGCCGAGCGGGCAGTTGATTAAGCTTGGTTTGAAAATTCAACGAGCGTCAAAAAATTGTTTGTACATTGCTTGTTTATGAGATAAGTCGATCTCAAACGAGCTTTAAACGAGCCGATCTCGAGTTTTTATATACATCATAAGTCGAATGAGCCAAAGTAGTAGCTTATTCAAGCTTGGTTCACAATTTCAATGAGATTCAATAAATCTTCGAGTTTAGCTTGTTAATGCAACGAACCCATGTAGAACAAACTTTTAACAAGCCAACATGAGCTCAAACTCAAGCAGCTTGATTCATTTAGTAAACCTAAATTAACAGCTACCACACAAACACAACAACAACAATAACAAAACCCATCTAGTCAACCTTTTGGTAATATATGCACAAAGTGGCTGCTCTCAGAATACCACCGAAACAGTGACCCCTATACCTCCAAGAACCGAGGAGCTTAGCGACGTTTTGCTGTGGAACCATGCCCTCAAATCAAAGCCGAAAGGCGTCAGAGAGGGCATGCCTAGAGACCCGAATCAATTTTATGTGCACATACAAACAATCAAATGAAAATTTCAAATCACAAAAACATCTAACAGAATAATCACCACCTTCATCTTCGAAATCGGGATCATCGGGGGCGTCCTCCTCGTCAGTAATGGCTGTGAGGAATATCGACTGCTCCTTGTCAGCCCGCTCTTCTTGGGCCTTCCTTGCCCTGTCGGCCTGGCGCGCGACCTGCTGGAACCTGGACACGCCGTGCATGGAGTCTTCCTCGGCCTCGGGCGGGTCTTCGTCGGACGGGTACGGGTGGAACGTGCCGTCGGGGCCGATGGCGGCTGGGGGCCGGGGTTTCAGGAGAGAGAGGGAGGGGGAGGGGGAGGGGGAGGGTTTGAGTTGGGGAAAAAATGGTGGGTTTCTGAGTTTGGGAAAGAATGGGAGGTGGGTTTGGAGAGAGAGAGGGAGAGGAGAGAAAGGGGCGGAGAGGAAGGGGAGTTGCATTGTAGAGGGCAGGGGAGGGGTCTGTGGGGGGATTGTGAGGGTTTAAGGGTGAAGAGATAGAGTTGGGGGGTTTTACAGAGAACTTGCAACCAGTTTTTAATCGTTGGGATTGGGCTTGGAAGTTAACTAGTGGTTAGTGTTTAACTGTTTTGGAATTCTTCCTAAGTGATTCGGATGACCTTTAAGGGCAAATTCAACACTGTGGATGCGATGTCGAATCCTGTGGCCGCAAACTTCAACTACATGGCCACAAACTCCAACTCATGGCCGCGAACTCATACCCTATGGCCTCGAATTCGAACCTTGAGGCTGCAAACTCTTAACATTGTACCCGCAAACTCATACACGTGTCCACGAACTCCAACATTGTGCCTGCGAACTCCAACCTTGTGGAAGCAAGCTCGAACAACGTGGCCGCGAACTCAAACCTTGTGGCCGCAAACTCGTATCCATGGCCCCAAACTCATGCCCTGTGATCGCGAGCTCGAACCTTGTGCCTGCAAACTCCAACTATGCGGCCGCAAACTCTAACCTTGTGCCTGCGAACTTTGTTTTCTCACAGCCTCGACAACCTTTGTTTTTCCATTGGACTAGGTTTGCCCCATCGTAATTCAGAATGACATTTTTACTGTTATATCCTGGCATGAAGAGTGTGAAGGTTTGATGGGAACTTATCGTGGAAGTTTACATGAAACTTACAAGCAGTTACTCGATGGTCCGCCGACTAGCTTATTGTTGAAGTTAATCTCAAAATTTAACGAGCATAAGTTTTCAAATTTAGTTTGTTTACGAGATGAATTAATCTGAAATAGGCTTTAATCGAGCTCAATCAGTTTGACCTTAGTCAACAGGGTTGGATAATCTCTTGAAAAGCGCTTTGCACCCCTTTAGCAGATACTCGTACTATTTCGGTCTCCTTCCCGCCAAACCCACTAACTAAAACCCTAGTTCCCTTTTCCTCCACTCAAATAACCACACTCCAAAACCCTAGTTCTCTCTCTCCTCCTCTCTCCGCCACCACCAAATTCCCATCCCCACCACACCACAACCATGGACCCTCAGTCCATCCAAACAAGCCTAGTCCTCATCCTAGACTTCGGCTCCCAGTACACCCACCTCATCACCCGCCGCATCCGCTCCCTCTCCATCTTCTCCCTCTGCATCTCCGGCACCTCCCCTCTCAAATCCATCACGGACCTAAACCCACGTGTCATCATCCTCTCCGGTGGCCCCCACTCGGTCCACGCGCCCAACGCGCCCTGTTTCCCAGATGAGTTCATAGAGTACGTGGAGTCTAAGGGCGTGTTTGTTTTAGGTATTTGTTATGGGTTGCAGCTGATTGTGGAGAGGCTGGGTGGGAGTGTTAGGGTTGGGGAGAAGCAGGAGTATGGGAGGATGGAGATTGAGGTGGAGAGGGCTTGTGGGTTGTTTGGTGGGTCCAAGAAAATTGGTGATAAGCAGGTTGTTTGGATGAGCCATGGGGATGAGGCAGTGAAGTTGCCTGATGGGTTTGAGGTGGTGGCAAGGAGTCAGCAGGGGACGGTGGCCGCAGTGGAGTGTCCCGGGAGGCGGTTTTATGGGCTTCAGTATCATCCGGAGGTAATTGGTCTTTCATTCATTTGATTTGCCTTATATGCAGTGACGGACACAGAATTTGTGTCTAGGAGGGGCCGAATCACATGTATTTTTATATTAATAATAATAGTAAGTTTATCTTATAAGTACATATTGCTACTTGCGAGGTACGAAGAAGAGACGATATTGTATGTATATGCTTAGACACCGTTTAATTTTATACATGCAACCTAAAAAATGATTGATAATTTGAAATTTTAGAGATTTTTACCCCACACATACATAAATTTTAAGAATTTTTTTCACTCAATAGACTTGCAGGGGGCAATTCCATAGCATTTTTCTTAATTAACCTGAAAAATAGTACAATAGGCAAGAATATTTGGAGTTGTGCAGGGGCCGGGTACCCCCTTGGGACTGCCCCTGCTTATATGCTGCTCTGTTTTCAATTGTTTTTGAAGTTTGGTGGTTTAGTTGGTTTATTTCTAACTAGATGTTGTAGTAGAAGTGCTTACTTGCTGATATGGACATAGTCATGGATTGTTAAGAATACTTAGTCGAAGTGACAATAATGAATGAAAATGGAATGAATCAGAGTTGGTGTTCAATATACTTCATGTTTCGTGTGGCAAAGTATTAATTTTCGCAGGGATGATTGCTGGAATGGTTTCTTTTAATGGTGGAACGACTGTAAAGAAAATACATGAGATCAAGCTCACCTAGAGCCAAAGAAGACAGAATGAGGAAAATCACACTGCCCCGACCTTCAATCTTGAGTCTTGATGGCCATCCTATTCATAGCCAATGCATGAGCTACACTGTCACCTTGACTTTGTACATGCGAGCAAAAACAGGACTTGAAAAACGGAAGCTCGAGTTGTACGTCTTCTGTAATTGCCCCAATATCTGAGAAGTTCTCGTTCCGAAGACTTATTGGGATACTCCGAATGGCAGTAGTAGTAATGCAGGACCATCGACAAACGGAATCAGCATAGGCAGGAGGACTTTATAACTGTTAGGGAGTCTCTCTACATGTTTTCTTCTCAGGCCCAGATCCTTACCAAGAATGACCCCTTTCCAAGCACCTAAGGCTTTTATGGTGAATATCATAAAATCCAATTATCCTTACAAGCAGCTATGATATCTCCAGCTGATTCTCGCACCAGTACCCCAAATCCCAGAAAACCATCCTTAATGCAGCCCCTGTCAAAAAGAATTTTGAACTCACCTTCATTTGGAACTTTCCATGAGCCAGAAAGATATTGGGATGATACTGCAGTCCTTTGAGATACAATTTAGAATTCTGTCCGGTAGCTAGCTGCATATTTCGCAACATCATTGGCTCCTTGTTAGCCCCTCCAAAAATTGTCATTGCCTACTTAACCATATTTCCCCAGACACAATGGAAAAGAGATCTAACATGTTGTCGGAACCAACCCTCTTAATCTGGATTGCCCATAGCCCAGAGATACCCCTTTCTTCAAACAAATGCAAATCCTTGAATCCACAAGCTCCCCAAACATTATTGGCGATCTCACATTCACTTAGGCAATGTATGTTGTTCTTCGGTGCGGCGGTGCCCTTCCACACATGATACATCAATCCTGAATATTAAACTTTTTTGAACAAGCTTGTGTTTCACCGTGAGGATCCCCAAACGTGCCTTTCATGCAAGCAATTTACTTTTTGTTCGGAATTTTCGAATTCCAGTTTTTTTTTTCCAGTAAGATCTCAGATTATCCAAGTCATAAGTTGAGGCTGCTGAAGATGCAATGCCCCTTGCCACCATGTAAGCAGACTCCATGGTCTAAGTTCCCTGCTCAGTGAAATGCCCCGTTAAGTTGTCTTCAATTCCCAGGATACATATTGGAATGCTTCATATCCATCAGCTTCAAAAGGGATGAGAAGATCACATTCACAGATAAGCTGTTCCTTCCAGACCCCAGTATTGTTGTCAAATGAGGTCCTTCACTACCATATTCTGTAGTTTTAAAGGGAGAAGTGCTTGGGATCGATGGGTCTGGCCACACCCTGATTTTAGACCCCCTTCCAATTCTCCACCTATGACCCTTTTTAAGCACCTACATGTGAATATATATTCTGTATCTAGAATATATATTCTGTATCTTCTTGTAATATGCTATTTTAGGACATGTATCGTAATCAAATCATAGCATAATCATAGGGTAATCATATCGTAATCATATCATAGCGTAATCATAGGGTAATCATATCGTAATCATAGGGTAATCATATCGTAATCAAATCTTGTAATCTTCCTTTCTTAGGCATAGCTTTACTCTATTTAAAGATGTACTCACCTCATTGTAATTCATTCAGAAATAATATCAGTATTTTCCGTCTCTGTTTCTCTGTTTTCTATCACTACATACCCTCACAAGTACTCCTCATGCTGAATGAGGGGTTATACCCTATCGATGCTTCTAATAAGGACGTGCCAGGAAATACATGCCTTCAAGTATTTCTGCTGCCAAAGAGGTTGGATTTGTGATTATTCTCCAAGCTTGATTCCATTACTGTAAAGGTGTTTGGAGAGAGAATTGGATATAATTGTGTCAATTAGTAGGGGTCTTGTACCACTATTGTTTGGCAGAGGCAAGGGCAAGACTCCATCTTATTGATGATATTAGTGATATTCTTCTTTGTTTTTATATAAAAAAGCAAGTGATCGAGGAATTCTGTTTCAATTATTTATGCTTGTGTTATTGTCTGCTAATTGGGAGCTTTATAGCCCTCCATATGGATGCTTATTTAAATCATTGAGGGGTTAGAAATATGTTTTCATTTCCGGGTAGGTTAAGCTTATATTAACCAAAAAATGGAAGATGTACCATGGGCTCAATACACGCCCCAAGGGGCTAACAAGATGATGTTAGAGCAACCACCCAAAAACTAGACCCAGCATCGCTAAGTCTAAGAGGGCTGGGCAAAGGGTTAAAGTAGGAAACATGTGTGCAAGTACAATTTGCTCCACTTACATATAGAATGGACTTTATGGCCAGAGGAGTGTGATAATATTCCCTTTGTCAAATTAGGTGATTTGTGTCTTCAACTTCGAGAATAGCTTGGTATATGCCATTAATTTAGTTGACATTGGTGCAAAAGTATCAGATAAGAAAGAACTCTTTTTGGTTTGACACATGCATAAGTATGTTTTGCTAAAATATTGTGTTTGATGGAATGGTGCATATTGGTATATACATTTGCCCTTTGTTCTATACTATGATTTTTTTTAAACATTTTGCAGGTGACACATTCTCCAGAAGGGATGGAAACTCTGCGGTATTTCCTCTTTGACGTTTGTGGAGTAACCGCGGGCTGGAAGATGGAAGATGTACTTGATGAAGAAATTAAAGTTATCCAAGGCAAGGTGGGCCCTGAAGATCACGTGATTTGTGCATTATCTGGGGGTGTGGATTCCACAGTTGCGGCCACCCTTGTTCATAAGGCGATTGGAGATAGGCTTCATTGTGTTTTTGTTGACAATGGTTTATTGAGGTAGGAGTGGGATGGTGTATGGCATGACCTAGAAAGATTATTCGTAGACATGCATGGACAAGGAATAGTACTTTCTTAAATGCTTATGCCTGTTAAACCTTCCATTAACAAAATTCCTTCTTGAATTCAGATGGTGGTATTTATTTCCTGTAGGTACAAGGAGAGAGAACGTGTGATGGAAACTTTTGAGCGTGATCTTCACCTACCTGTTACTTGTGTTGATGCGACAGAGCAATTTCTTAGCAAGCTGAAAGGCGTGGTTGATCCTGAGATGAAGAGGAAAATCATTGGAAAGGAGTTCATTTGCATCTTTGATGATTTCGCAAAACATTTGGAGCGTGACTTAGGCAAGAAAGCTGTGTACTTGGTCCAAGGAACTTTATATCCAGATGTAATTGAATCTTGCCCGCCCCCAGGAAGTGGAAGAACCCATTCCCATACAATCAAGAGCCATCACAATGTTGGAGGGCTTCCCAAGGACATGAAGTTGAAGCTCATTGAACCACTTAAACTTCTTTTCAAGGATGAGGTTTTTTTGCTTTTGATTCCTTGCAACTTTATGATATTTTTATATCCTACCGCCAAAAAAGGTACTCCCTCTATCCCATTTTATTTGTCCATTTTCGGCAATCATGCCAGTTAATCGGATCAAGGAATAACCTACTTTCACGTATAAATTCCTTAAAAAAATTGCTCATAAAAGTATCTCAATTCGTAGGAGAATAAATTCATACTCATAAAAAGAATAATATAGACCATGTAGACGTTTTTTGGGGGATGTCTGGAATAGTGAAAATGGACAAACAAAAATGGGGAGTGAGTATATTTTAAGTGATGCATGGTTGTGTTGATTGCTTATTCTTATTTCAAAGGTCCGTGAATTGGGGAAGATCTTGGCGGTTCCTACGTCATTTCTTAAACGCCACCCTTTCCCTGGGCCCGGCCTTGCAGTGCGAGTTTTGGGTGATGTTACTGAAGGAAATGCCTTGGAGATCCTCCGTCAGGTATGGGATTTTCGTACTTGGTACATGACTCTTGCCCTTTGTGGACATGGTTCAACCTCATGTTCTTATCTTTTAGATCTTGTAATATTTTCCAGGTGGATGAGATCTTCATTCAGTCAATCAAGGATGCTGGTATTTATGATTCTATATGGCAAGCTTTTGCTGTGTTTTTGCCGATTAGATCAGTTGGAGTTCAAGGAGATCAAAGAACACATTCTCATGTTGTTGCCCTTAGAGCAGTTACAAGTCAAGATGGAATGACTGCAGACTGGTGAGGGTGAATATTTTTGTGCATGTTTCTTAATTCTTATTGTTCTTTTTCTTTGACATGTATTTTCATCATTCATAATTATTGCATCTTGTGAAAGAGATTAGGGTGTTTAACTTGACATCTCCCCTTTTTCGGTAACCAATGTGTGGAACATGAAATCTCGTTATTGCTTTTCCCTATTGCTCATCTTATTTATTGAAAGGATTTAGTAGTTGGTCCGGGAGCTATTTGGCGTGATTGATTTATTGCTCACATGGTGAACTAGTGTCTTTAGATTGGTTTTTAGTTTTATTCATGTTTTCCTTAAAGAGGCCTAGTGATATGAGAAAATTGGTTCCTGTAGAGGTTAACGTAGAAGTTAACCTATATTCTCCTTTACTCAATATTCAGCTTTGCTGTAAGGGAAATGCTAACCACCACTAAATGAGTGGTGGATAACCTGGATATGTGCATGAGAATATGGGAAATTTGCATCGGAAATGTATATCCATTTCTGCATTATTCACCCCCTTAATCTGCATCCATCGGTGGTGGTTAGTAGCTATTCTCATATGTGCCTTTTTCCTGTCTTTGGAAATGGGGTATTTCAGGTACAATTTTGAACACAAGTTCCTTGACGATGTGGCCCGAAAGATTTGCAATAGCGTTCGGGGCGTGAACCGAGTTGTTCAAGACATCACATCAAAGCCGCCTTCAACAATCGAGTGGGAGTGATATCATGCCGGGTGCTTTGAGCTAGCTGGAAAATGAGTAAAGGATGCGGGTATATGGAATGTTTGTCTTCCCAATTCGGTGAGGAGGGCAAAAAACAGAACCAGGCAGGGGAATTGAGAATGTATTGGAGTCTGCTCTCTAGACAACAAGTATACTTAGCTCTGGCTAGGTAATGAATTTTTGTATGACATTGCTTCGAATTATAAAAATTCTGTATAACGTAATATCATTTTACTTTCCGAGCACAGTTGGTTCGTTTTTTGTCGGTGCTCTATTTGAATGTTTCAGTTTCTAGTGCAAAATTCAAAATTCAAAATTCGAAAGTGATGAACATATTTTGTGTTACATTTACTTGTAGTGTAATTTAAGTTCCAAGTTTTGTCGGTAAGACTTGATAATTATGGGGCAATTGAGGCTCTCGACTTTGCAGACTTAGGTACTCTCTTTGTGCAATCAATATGTCGGACTTGTTGCTTCTCTTTGGCCTCGTTTGATTTGTGACCCAAAAAAGATGGGATTAACAGTCTTGAGATTAATCCACGAATCAAACAAGGCCTTTGTGTAATCAATTATATGGATACTGATAGCATTATAACCAATAAGGACAACTTTTACGATAGCTATCTTACCTGGATTCCAAGCTAACTAGTCCCCTCAATTATCCTTTAACTTACTCCCCATCTTATAGCAGCGTATTTTCTGATGTAATTTTTTTCATTAGTCATGAATTTTTGGTTGATGCATATTTAATTCTTATGTTAGTTTAAGCCCGATTTTATTTCATTTATTTTTTCTTTTTTTTAACAGCAAAGAAAATTTTTATTAATCAGAGGTTAAAAGGATAAAAAGTACAAGGCCTCATGCCTCATGACGAATGAAATGTATTACAATCGAGATCAAACCAGCCCGCTCATTCCATGCTGCTAACTACCTTAAGAACCATCCCATAAAACGAAACACTTTGCAACAATACAGGGAAATGACGGCAACCGAAAAAGCCCAACAAAAGCAGCCCCAACCTCCACCCAAATCACCGCCGCCCACAAGGTCGCCAAGCAACCCCACCAACACCAAACGGTGCCACTCGACGATCTTCGCACCGACAAAACCTACAAGAGAAATCTCTGAAAGCTTTGGTCATCTCTGAAAGTTTTGGTCAAATCACAGATCCAACAAAGAATCACCCGAGGCGTCGAAGGAATGAGACGGATAGACCCGGAGACCCATTATCATTGCCGTTAGGCCCAAACCGGAAGCACCCAGTAGTGCTGCCGGCGACAACCGTCTGTAACTCATCATCTACCGGTTGCATACATATTCCCATTTGGACCTTCGCCTTTTCATCTTTCTTTTTTTTTTTTGAAACGACAAAAATTTATTAAGAAACTTAATAAAGTTGGGAAGAGAGGAGGGAATTCAACCAAAGGTTGGATAAAGAGCCGGGACCCAAACACCTGAGGGGCATAGCCTGAAAAAAGGGGGCAAACCTCGAATAACATCCAATGGGCCTCAAAATGTCCAGATTGATATACGTAAAGCTCAAACAACCTAAAAGGCCTATAATTCTCAGATAAAAAAAAACAGCCCAAACCCAAAAAAGCAGGCCCGTAGACAATATAAGCCTTGCCCAAACCCCAAACCCTAACCAAGACTGCAACTAATGCCCACAAAGCCGCCGGTCGCCTTTTCATCCTTTTGGTTGGTGCATCTAGATGATTTTCTCATTGCCGATTACATCGATGGAGGTGCCCGTTTGTGCTTTTGGTCCTCTCTTTTTTGTGTGCAATAGTTTTGCTCTGTGGTCTTATTGAGGTGGGTATTTTTGTCTATTGAATTTTTGTTATACTAATAAATTTATTGTCATTCTTCTCATAAGAAAAACAACTGAATTCCAAGTTCCAGGTTTCCACAATTTGATTAGAAGAGACTGGAAGAAACCTGTTTGATGAGATGGGAGAGATTTTGGCATCAATTATGTTGATGAGGATTTGAACTTGAAGGGGACCATTTTTTTGTTACCCGTGGGATTTGGCCAAGTGAACATGAGAAAGCAAATAAGTGTTTCTCCTCCATGAAGTCGTATGTTCTAATCACACGAAGGCCAAACATTCCAAACCTCAAGCCCACTGGAGGGTTCGTCCGGTCATGAACTTTAGAATCCCGGAATCAGTTGAGGTGTGTGCAAGCTAGCCTGGACATCTGTTTATTACTAATAAATAAATAAAAAGGTGGAACATTTGTGTTTCATGGCTGTCATCTTCATAATTCCGTGGATGAACAGAATCTTGAGGGCATTGGTTTTTGGTTTCTGTTTTTTCTCTTGTTTTTATTTCTGTTTCATCTTTGACAAGAAACTTTTTTTTTTTTTTGGACAGATTCGATGAATGATACTGGACAAGAAATGCTTTTAATGGGGGGGAAATTATTGGCCCAAGTGGTATCTTTTCTGTCTGATCAAAATAATCATTCCATAAAATTAGGGGAGGAAAAATGAGAAAATTTCAATTTTAATTTCAAATTCAAAGCCACTGTGGAGACATTAATTGGAACTCACCAAACTTTTCTAGAATTATTTGGATTGAGAAATCCAGTGAAAGAGAATCTGAACTAAATAGCTTTATTCACAAGAAAACAAGAAGACTTTTGCATTAATCACTATTTAATAAAATAATCAAAACACGCAATAGCGACTTGAAGTTAAAAACTTTTCTGCTAACTTAAAGGGATGGATTACGCACATCTCGACCAATCTTGGAGATCAATTCCACCGTCCATTTGCGGGGATCCAAATTAAAGCTATGTATGAACCGACCCGGAAAGAGTTAATAGCACATGATATATTTCAAATATGAAATCTTATGAGAAAGCAAACGCCTAAATCTTAGGCCTTAACCGGCCAATCCCTTAGGGCTAACTTCTTATTCTTCCTCCCCTAGTTCACGGATCATCATAGCCAATATTGGAGGGGGCAAAATAACTGGGAACATAAGATTTGGCTTAATCTGATTAAAATAAGAAAGATTTGGCTTAATCACCCATCAAATAGTACTGGAATGCTGGAAAAAAGGGACAAATAGGATCTGAAAAGTATGCTTAAAGTTTAGGGTAAAAAGAACTCAACTCGTGAAATTGCACTGTCTATCGGGTTCTAGATCCTATCCTTTGTTTTTCATCTAACAAGGAATCCATTTCATAATCTCATTAAAACAATACACGGCATACTAGAGTGACATCGTAGAGACCTTGAAGTTTGGCCTAACTTAGTAGTTTTAGTTTATTTTTGCTCAACTCGTGAAATTGCACTGACTATCCGGTTCTCAATCCTACTCCTTTTTTTTTTCATCTAACACGAAGTCTATTTCACAGTAACATCATTAAAACAATACACGGCACCCTAGGGTGACATTGTAGAGACTCTGAAATTTAGCCTAACTTAGCTGTTTTAGTTTATTTTCGCTTACTTTTTTGAAAATTTTTACGACACGATGAGTCAAAAAGGTAGAAAAATTATGACCAAAAAGTTAAAAAAAAAATTGTTCACATGGGATAATAATAAGTCTAAATATGCAGATATTTTTAGTATCCTTATTTGTCTGAAAGTTCCATATATACGTATGTCTTAATTTGTTTCTCTCGTTGAGACAAATCTAAAAAGTCAAATATTTCGATCAAATATTGATATAAAATTACTAAAAACAATATAAAATAATTTTAAAAAGAATAAATTAATTTAGGCCCCATTTTGCTATGGAAAATAAGTACTTATTTTTTTAATTAAATTTGATGTATTGTGAAAATGACCTATCTCGTAAAATAAAAAATAAATACTTACTAAAAAATAAAAACTTTAGCGGAAGGGGTAGTCCAGATTCATGCTTTCTTGTTGAAGTTCATACTCAACAAAACTGACAACCTTTGGATTTGGCTTGATCCTCCAATCAAACAGGGAAGTGCTTTGGATTTTCACAGGTTTTCCCACCTTTTTCCTCTGCTCCTTTTTGAAATACCTTTTACTTCTAGAGAGATAATGACATCACATACCCTCCAATTTCGTCATTATATCACACGTTTTCCCACCTTTTTCCTCTGCTCCTTTTTGAAATATATACCTTTTACTTCTAGAGAGAAAATGACATCACATACCCTCCAATTTCGTCATTATACTTGGAACTTCAGTACTCCACATGCAATGTTCAATCACAAGCTTTTGCTGGCTATATAAATACCTAATTTCAAGATTTAACAAAATGAAAAACCTTCAAGATGATGGGGCAAAACTCTTACCCTTAACACAAAGTTTTTTTTTTTTTTCATTTATTTATAACTAGGTGACCAAGCCAGCTTACGCGTACCTTAACTAATCTTGTGATACAACACAAAGTATTGTTATTTATTACGACCATGTATTTAGTTTTCAATTCGCAACAAACTTAGTGCTAAACTGTTCACTTCCACAAGGTCTATGCTTAGGAGGTTATAAGTTTGAGGCGTGCCGACGTCACGCACTCGTGTCTTGAAACCTGGTTGCGATCTACTGGCCCAAGGTGGGGTTGTAGGAACTTAGGAGGGATTGGCCTCACATGGGGCCCACTGCAGGTCTACGATTTTTTTTTTTATCATGCCCATGAAAAGGTTGCTATAGTTGGCCGCCACCTCATCCACCCTTTTTGTCAAGAAAAAACTTGAGTTTTGATTCAAAAGCCACCCCGATAAATGATTGCATAGCCATAGTCTATCATAACTCCTTGACATAATACACATACATCCAATCCTGCACTGACAAGAGTCTCTTGCTCTAATGAGTCTCAAGCACTGGGTAGCCCTTTTCCTAATAAAATTGAAAATAGTCCATCTCACCTTTATGTACTCATTTCATAGTCATTATGCATGCAATATTTTCTTGCAGATTAGGCATTCAAATCTTCCTCATCATTCAGTGCTTTATTAAAATAAAAACTTCTTTTTGAAAGTGCTTTGAAAAATTGAAATGCATGCACTCTTGTGAACATGATGTTTTGCCAACAAGGACCAAGTCGGGTCAATCTCTCTATGATGCAAGAAGGACTTGAATAATAGTCATGGGAATGTTACAACTCAAGACCAAAGTCACATAATTCGCGTGCGTGTACATCAACGGGAGCGCAAGCGTGAAAAGCGTCATTGAAACGCATATTAATCAAACTACTAAAATCTGTGAGAGCGAGGATTGAGAGCACAAGCTCAGTGCGAGGATCGGGAGTGAGAGCGGAGGGCATTTTGAAGGATCATCTAACTAATTAGCTCGAACTAATCCTTCATTTTATTAGACTGCTCTGCTAGAAACTAAACCACAACAAATTCTGTTGACAGTTAGGGATCTAATGTAATCCTAGAAAATACATAATTTTACAGTAAATGAAACAGCAAGTGCAGCACATTTGAACAGCTCAAAACAACCAAAAGTTGACAGATAAGTCACCCTTATTGCCACTCTCCAGAATCTTACATGAGATTTTCACCTCATACGGCTCCTTGTTCAATTTTTTGGAAGTAATTGGTCCTCGTTTGGGAATCATCAGTTTCCAATGTGACAATGAACTTCACAACTTCCGAACAACTCTCTGAATTGCTTGTCTGATAACTCCTGCTGATGCAAATGAGGATCCCTTGAACTGCAATTTAAACACAATAATCTTGGTACAAACCTTCTTGGAGAATGAAACAAGAACAGAAAATCCAAAATGAGAACCGTATAGACTGACACATGGAGCACGTTTACCCGTTGGTGCCAAAATGACTTTGCCTAAACCATTTTTTGGCTTGGTAAAATGTCAAAAAGTCAAAAAATACCAGTTTGGTGACATTTAGGCACAATCTCAATTCCAGACCATGAGATTAAACCCATCTCATTTTGTTGAAGCAAATCAGTAGGTTAATGTGGTCCATTTTGCAAAGCCAAAGTTGCTGCCAGATTCTGTATAGAAAATGACTTCACAACTTTACAGCAATATCGGTTTTGTCAAGAATCTGTCAAATTTGGCTTTGATAGCCAATATAGCAACTGGTGGACTTGCTCTTAGAAACAAAAATGAGTCAACTGAATAGACAAATTTACCTTAGATTTAACCATCAAGGAGAGAATCCCATCACTGTTGGTTGATTGAACTGAGTGAGAGTCCAAATGAAGATGGCTAATGGCATCCATAATTTCTAGGAGCAAGCACTCCCTCCAGGGACATCTTATCTCAATCAAAACTTCCTTCTCAATTATACTGACAATTGTATTATAAGGATCTTTTATCTCATCAATGTCACGAACTTTCCTCTTGTTTATTGACGGCTTCTTCTTGTGTCCATAGCTTTCGGATGTCCTCTCTGCGCTATCTTTTGGAGTTTTCCTTGTTCTTACTTCTGGCTCTGAAACTTCCCTGCCAGAATCCAACTCTTTGACCCTTCTCTCGAGCTCTTTTAGGTACTCTATCGTATGGTCAAGTATAGACACCTTATCAACCTGCATGAACAGAGCCAAAACCTCTAGTGACACGTTTCTTTAGGCCGTGTTTGGATCATAAATCTGTGGAAGAATTTCTTATGGTTGTATTTGGATCAAGGATATGGTGAAGGAAAGATCAAAGAAAACTGAAAAGTTGAAGGATCTAACCGTTGCGAATTGTTAGATCCTTTGACTTATCTATCTCCTGTTCCTTACCCAAATCATTGATCCAAGTACATCCTAAGACAAAGCAAAATGCTAGGGAGCCATAGAAAGAAGTTTGGCTTGTTCACTTCATTCTCGTCCCATAGTGTGGTTTAGATTCTGATTTCCCTCTGTAAACCTCTAAACAAATCCTGATCAAAACACAGCCTCAAGGGAACACAATTTTGGACTCTAGATTGAAGTACCTTGCTAGTAGAAGGGACCAACGATCCAAGAACCGAAAACCTTTTGTTCAATTTCTCCCTTCTTCTCCTCTCTGCCAACACATGGTTCGAATCAATGTCATCAACCTGAGGTCTCCATATCGCGTCTTTTCTTCCACTATCTTCTCTAGAGCACTCAGACATATGATCACCATGCATCTGAGCAACTTCAAGTAGTACTTTCTTTAACAAAAATTGTGGAGTTCTACTCCTAGGAGTCTGAAAACTCAATAAACCTCCTTTCTTCCATCTTACAAAGCTGGATTCTTGACTGGAATTTCGAAAATTCGGCCCCAAAATCAAGTGTTGGGAGCTCTTCAGAAGAGTTGAGATGATACTTTGGTAGTGGATATCATTGGCTTGAAGCCCTATTTTGGTCATTTCATCCGGAAGAGGGCTGGCCTTTTCGGGGTTAACCAAAGTTTGAGATATACAGTCACTGGAACTAAACGAATTGTGGACACCGTTGCATACTTCATCATCCATGAGTTGCCAGCTTTGAACTTGGGAATTTGCCTCGTATAGTCCTTCAACCAAGAATGATTCCTCCGGTTGAGGATTTATCCCGAAACCGTTTGAGCTGTTATTGGGAGAACAAACTTCAAGGTCTTCACATTGAAATACCGGATTTAGGTTCGTGTCGAGAATTTCATGATCAAGCTTGGCATGAACAATGAGGCCTTGGTTTGCATTTCCTGTGAAGGAATTCGATATCTTGGAAACTTTCGGGTATGGAGTTTCCAAGAAGGATGTTTTGATGTGCTGAATGAGACTAGGATCTTCAAGAACCTTCATAAAAAAATTTGAAACAAACACTGTCATTCCCTGCACAAATCCACGTTCCAAAAAGAGCCTAAAGAAAACAATTCGAACTAAATGTTGCATAGGATTGTGACACAAACTTACCAAGTCAGTCACGCCTAGCTCAACGACACCTCCCAAAAATGGAAAACACACCACAGTCTGCAATTGAAAACAGGCAATCTGATGAGAACATACTTAAAAGAGGAAAAAAAAAAACCACAAAGCAAAATGGGAAGGAAATTAGTTTTGATAAGACTTTGTCCAAATAAACGGGAATCTTTCTTGCTTTGGTAAATCGAGTGATATGAAAAATGTAGAGCTTTTCTGGTAAAATTTGCATAACCGTAATGAAAGTGCAACAATGGAATCAAAGGCCAGTGACATTATAGCTGTCATTTTGGGAGTTTTTCCTTTTTAAGTTTGAAAGAGATGGCTATTCCACTATTCATTATGTTATAGGTTCCCTGCTAACACGAACAATGTGCACAAGAAAACTTCTCATAAAATTGGCGTTTGGGGAAAAAATAGAAAATGTACCTGAATAGAGGCACTCTGCACACGATAGTTGGCGTAAATCCAGCAGTTGAAAAGGAAACGAACACAAAAGAAACATTCAGTTTACGTGGTTAGTTTGTTCATGTTAGGCGCTCCGTGAAAAAAATAGAGAGAGAGAGTTTTCTACACAGTAACTTATCTTGATCCAAGAAAATAGGAAATTTTTACCTTTGCCAGCAGCGATCGACTGAATACTTTGCTATCTGCATAATGAGCATTACAAACCCAGATTGGTTGGCCCTTCGATAATGTTCTTCCCGGCAACCTGGAAATTAACATACATGATACATTCATCCACAATAAAATCTCATAACAAACACTGCATACCAAAAATAACCATCACAACTAGATATAATCAGTGATGAGACTTGTTGGAGTAAAACGAGGATTTGTTGCTCAGAGTGAACAATCAATGCAGTGGTTCAGCAAAAAGGAGTTCTCAGTGGTCCCAAAATGGGTTTGGCAAGAAAATTTATGACCACATCCAAACTCTAGATGATAACAAACAGACAATCTCCAGTGTAGTGCAACATCTCAGCCATCCATCTCAACAATCAATGGTCGGGTTTAAACAAGATTTTATGTGGGAAGAGTGCTCTTCCCGCGAAGAGTCTTTTTGGACAATTGAAAACACTTTTGGACGCCAAGCATGTTGCATTACACTCCTGTAGTGCACCCTTGCACTATAGGGTCCCCAGATTCACTCGTTTAACTCCTACCCTTTCAATCCTCTAATCATTTATGGCAGCACCAACAAAATTAGTCCCTTTTCTAGATAATAACTTTTGGCAAAAAAAAATGATGCCGGTAGGCTACATTATTACAATGAAGACTACGAAACTCACCAACCCCAATTGCTAGATGGAAATCTGAGCCAACTTGAACACTTCAAACATGACAGAAAAGGATCAAATTCATAGCAAAAGTGAAAAAAAGAAGAGGAAAAAATTACCCTTGGCCGATGTTGAATACAAATGACATGCAAACCAAGTAATACCACTCGGTATCGGTCAGGTCTTCAGGGGATAATGCAGCTGAAGGCCTCCTAGCTTGCGGGCTGCTTTCGCCCGCCGCCAGGGACTCATAGAGTTCTCTCAGTTGCTCACTCCTCTGCAGCAATCCTAGTTGATCCGCGTTGAACTCTACAGCTTGAATCGTCTTCCTTGTCTTGATGTCTCCATTGTAGTACCCATCACCCCATTCCAATGCCCTATTTGATCAGTACCACCAAGTTAGTAACCATTATTCTTGGAATCAAGTTAACACAACCAAACAGAGCTCATATGGGGAATAAGGAAAAAAACCCATCAGAATTTTGACTTCCTACAAGTTAATTCTGGTAATGCAGATACTAAAACCCTCCATCAAATTAGTAAAATTGCATTCCCTAAGAAGATCACAAGGAGAATATTCAATACACCATAATAAAATCTGATGGAAGTGTAAAATCTGTTTTTTACACTGCAGTCAGGAAAAAAAAATCCAGTTTGAAGTAGCAAAAGTGTACTTTAACCCACCAAAAATCTTTTTCCAAAAGAAAGAAATTATTTAAAAAGAGGTGAGTAACTTAATACGTAACTTACCCACAAACACTACCTAATTGCAGATAATTTTTTAATATCCCAGACCAACAACCCCAGTACAAAGAAATTATGACTAGAAAGAAAGGGAAAGTGAAGGAAAAAAGCATCTGAAGATTACTTCTTGAAATGGAAAAAAAGAAAAGCACAAGCATTAATTAGAGAAGGGTTAGAAATGCTCAAGATACCCTTGTTGTCTTGAGGAAATAGACCAGAAAATTGCATAGCTCCACTGGATACTCCTAACCGCAACAGCAAGCTGTTTTGTGAGGTTTTCTGGCACAGAAGCCATTGACTCTGTGCCACTCCAGTCTTCACCTACCTCTCTCTCTCTCTCTCTCTCTCTCTCTCTCTCTCTCTCTCTCTCTCTCTCTCTCTCTCTCTCTCTCTCTCTCTCTCTGTGTATCTATAAGTATATACAATCAGGTGAGCAAACCCAAAACTGAACCAGATCCCAGAACCATGGGGTCACAAAAAAAGGAACATGTGTTTTCGGTTTGACTAATTGGAATTTTTTTTCTCTCTTGATTATTGTTGGTGGGTTCTGAGCCAATCAAAACCAAACAGAGCTCAGGGGAACAAGTTTCAGCATTGGTGTGTTCTTTTCTGGTCAGATATAGCTGGGGAGAGAAGCCAAATAAGAAAAGAAAGAGGGAAAAGAGATAGTAGTAGAAGAAAAAGAAACCCCACTGGACTAAAAACTATTTACTCCTGTGTACTGAATCAGAACACTCATTTGCTTCAATCCAAGAGTCCAAGACCCTCTATATGTATAGTGAATACATGTATGTATGAACAACATTACGTAATCCGCGGTAGTAGTTGAGATGCGTAAGTTGGTCCGGAAACCTAAGTCATCGAAAAGATATTACGTAATGAGTTTAAAAGCTACCGTGTAATAATATAGCGATGGTATTTTGCTTGTTTCGCTGGATGTTACTCAGTCCATCTTAACTTTCCCAAGTAACCTTTTAAGTCAAACTATTATGCAGATATTCTTCATGGATTTTGTTTTGGTCAATCATGATTAATCATGTGTTTGTTATTATAATTCAAAATTCTTTAATTAATTTTTTGAGTTGATGTTTACAGTGGGCATTCATCTATTGCATTTTCCTAGATGCATTTATGTTGCAATTCAATTCTCACTTGAATGTGGACTAAATTACTTTATCATCCTGAGATTAATAGTTGCAGCACTCATCTCCCATACCTGGCCAAATTATTAAGTACTCCGGAAGTATAATGTGGCATTGTCATGTGGTAGTCCCTGTAGTTAAAAGATTGTCTGCACATAATGTGTATCATTCTTTATCTGTCAATCACCCAACAAAAGAGAATGCTAGTGTCCCTATCGCAGAAGTTGTCTCTGCGTAATTTATCGTTTCCATCACGTGATACTCTGGAAACGCTAAATAATTACTCCCCACACCTTGTCTAGTTGCAGGTCTCTAAATCCTTGTAACCTGTAAGGTTAATTATTAATCACATAGGTAAAAGAAGAGTTCTCCTATGCAGTTATGTCAAATATACCCTTGTTTTGAAGTGTTTTATTTTCAAATGGTAATGAATGCCCTTTAAGTTTTTTTGTTCCTTATAACTTACTGTAATATATATGTAGTTTGGCTGAAAAAATAGTCAAGGTTTTTTGTTTTGGTTTTTTTCCCGGGTCAAGGTTTTTGTTTGCTTTACAAGGGATATATGAAAAAGAATAAATGAACGAAATTTTAAGTGTGCGCGTTTGCTTGGCTGTACAGAAGTGAATTTGAAGGTCGATGCATCTTGAGGAAATAATTAACATCATCCATGCAGGAGGCCAGGAGGGGATGTATCGGTTTTAAGAAAAGCGTAATTCTGTCACTAGGGTATCACTCCATTTTGTTTCGTACGTCTTCATTCCCGTGAACTTGCACAAGTACTTTTTAATGTTTGAGAGTGGAACAAGTAAAAGTGCAACATTATAATTCAAGACAAAAAAGAGTACAAATAAGTGTGAAAATCACTATTATAAGGTTTTAAATCAGAATTCATCCTTTTTTCCTTTTGAAAAAGCTAGATTATTAAAGATGTTTGTTTTTTGGCACAGAAATTTGAAACACTTGGGCCTACAATAAAAACCAAAAGAGATCGCTTTTAAGTGAAAGGTGGGTATATATTTTCCTCAAAAGAAAAAACAAAAAACCAAAAGGGCAAAAAACAAATAATTTAGACAGGTCATTTTAGTCTTGGATCAAAGGAAAACATCTGGAATCAATCCTTTCAATGGAAAACAGGTAAGAGCAGCAAAAGGACATGCAATAAAGCAAATCATATGTCATTTTCTCTTAGTGTACAATATATAACATCCATCTTCTTCTTGTTATTATATGTTGAGTTTAAATAGAATTTCTGCTTCCTTTTGTCCAAAATGTATGAAGATCGAACTCCTAAAGTTAGGGTTTGTACTAAATTAAATAAAATTTTCGTCTATGTCTTATTTAATTCTCTTTTTTTTTTAGAATTTTACTCAAAATAATTGATTTTTCAATTTAGTCTCGCCGAGAGAAATCAGTAAAATGAAAAAGATAGAGCGTACTTGAAGAATTTAAGAAAAGACAAATAATGCAAAAAAAAAATGGTCTGATTAGGATTAATATGACAGTAATTTTGTTGATTTTTTTTTATGATAAGATTTTACGCTTCGAATTCTTTACGTCATATCAAATCGGGAAAAAATAATTGACGCTAAACTTAATAAACATTCGAGACAAAAAACAATTCCGAAAAGACATAAAAGTTGTACAGTCTCTGTACAAAAAGTGAAAATTCTTAGGATAATTTTCCAACGATAATCATTGAATGTTAAGAAAACAAGAGGAGGATACAACGGATGAGAGATTCTCCCTCTACTGGAGATTTGTTTTAATCAAAAGTCCAAAAGAGAGAGACAAATACATAGGAGTACTAGCTAGGAGTAGTATGAGAGAGGGGAAGTACTGGTTCTCACGCTTTTAACCCTCAAATTAAATCTCATTAACTACAATTAAAAATACTGAATAATCCTCGGTGCCGGGAAATGTACGGCCAATCATTGGGTACTGCCGGAGCACCAAGTGGGCATTGTCATGTGATATTCTTCGCAAATAAAAGATCGTCATCAGACAATGTGGGTGAGTACTCCTTGTCTAATGACTCAACAAACTCAACAAACGTGAATGCTAATGTCATTGCTACATGATTTGTCACTACGTAAATGGTTAGAGCAATGCAATTGACATCGCATATTATACTTCGTAGAGTTTCTGTAAGGACTAACACACTTGTGTCAACGGAGTAAAAATGCTGTGTGCAAATGCGGAGTCGCTAAACTTTTCCAAATGGTTAGGAGTACCACGTACGCAGGCAATGACACATGGTACTCCGAAAGAGAGAGAGAGAGAGAGAGAGAGAGAGAGAGAGAGAGAGAGAGATACGGTAGTCGTATGTGGACTTTGGGCAAGTGGGCAGAAATAATAAGGAAGAAACCAAGAGTAATTAATAAGTCTGGACCATCGTATTAATTAGCGCCTTATTTAATTTACTTTCAAAACAAGAACCGAGGAAAATTTACTCATCACTGTTGGTTTGGGGACCATTTATACTCTTTTGGGGAGATTTTGTCCAAATTTTAAAAATAATAAACTTTTAAAAAGCACAGAAACTGATGGTATTGTTTAGAATTTAATGAACTTTCAAAGTTATATTATTAGTTGGAAAAAAAGAAAAGCATGGGTTGTGACAGACTTTTGGGGTACACACAAATACTGTAAACTTTTACGCCCTTTTATAGCACTACGCTTTCCTTTGATCCCTTTTTTTTTTTTTTCTCATTGTGCGGGGCGGTCTTTATCCGGTTCTCCTCCAAATCTTCGGTTTGGATTTGGAGAGAGTAACACTTTTCTCAAACTAGATCAGCGAGATAGAACACTATGTCTAGCCGGTTGGTAGGCACTCTAATGCCTAATTTAGACTCAATTGGAGAAAAGGAGAGAAAAGATAGAGCTTAAGAGTATCCACAATGGCATAACCAAAAGTGCTAAATTTTTAAAGTTAATAATGTGTTTGTGCAAAATATGATTCACAATGTTATCATCAAATTTAGCAACCTCTTTAGAAATAATCAAATTTTAGATTTTGGATAACAAAAACTAACAATATTTTGTCAATAACCAAATTTAATTAACCTCACATTCTCAATCAAATACACATCATTACAAAAAAAAACGTTAATCTCTTCCATTTTCCACTCTCTTTCTTCTTCTTTTTTCAACAATGTTTTCAAAAAAAAAATCTACTTAAAATTATTTTTATTTTAAAAACTGTTCCCCCGCCCCACACCCCCCCCCCCCCCCCCCCAAATAGTATTTTTTAACTGTTTTTAAAAATAAAAAAATTGTTCTTTTTTCGAAAATTGCTTTGTATAAGAAAATTTAACATTTTCTTATATAAAAATATATTTTTTCAAAAACCGTAGTTACACAAAAACTATTTTTCTTTTTTTTTAATTTCAAAAAAAATTTAAAATTATTTTTTATTTCTAATAAATAGTTTTTATTAGTCTCAATTATTTTTAGAAAAAACTATTTCTATGTTCACAGTTATTAGGTTTTTTGTAATTTAAAAATGTGATGTGACAACTTTTGGTTATTCAATTTTGATTGTGTTATTGTGGACCTCTACATTACTAATCTTAGTAATATCTTAAATTGATAATCAAAAGTTGATGTGATAACTTTTGATTATCCATTTTTGATTATAGTATTGTGGATATCCTAAGATTCAATAGTAGTGATCTATATACCTCCTTAGGGTTTATCCCTTAGGCTTTTATAGAATGAGTGTACTTGTTCCTCAAGTAATTACGTGCTAGGCATGAGCCCCGTGATTTCACCCATAACTGTTTTAGGTAGGTAACGTCATGCATGATGTTCAGTGTCCACATGATTGAACACACGTGTCCGGAATGTCACACTGGGACACCACGTAGAATTCAATTCACTGCTGAGTCACCTTACAGACCGGGCGCGCTCCTTTCTGGCCGGACCATTTTGGTTTTCTTCGATTTGACTTGTGTGGCGGGCTTTCGTGAACGGCTAGACTAAGCATGTAGCCGCCCATGTGCGTTCGGTCCAACCAAGCGCAGTGAAATAGGTTGCCCGTGTTGTCAGTCCCAATGGATCGGACATATGGTTCGGCCACACGCCCATCTCGGCATGTCAGCCCAAGCATAGCTTGTTCGGGCCAATTGGTACGTACCCACTGCATGTCTTGGACTACTTATTTGCTAGGCTTGGAAAATAGCATTTCGTTTCGGCCCAATTGACCTGCCGATTTGGCCAATTGGTGTTTCGATTCGACTGTTTCGGTTCGGCCGCACACTGGCCGAACCAAAAAAAGAAACAAATCAACGAGTTTTAAGAGTACATCCGATAACATTTTGCAAGAAGAGCACACTAATAGATACTACTCCAGTAATTTAAAACTATCAAATGATACATATTTTTTTAAAACTGAACTATCAAATGGTCTGATTTGTCAATAAAGTACAGAGGCATTAAATTAAATTTCTCTTTTTTTAATCTTTGGTATTTTTATATTCCTATGTTAGTTGGGGAATATATTCAATACGATGGAATTTTAGGGGCAACCCACTGAATCTGCGATCAACAACATTCCACGTGTATTTACAATGACCTTCTGGGCTCGGCTAAGCTCCACTGGAGTCGCGGCTCGGCTTTGATTATTAGTACCAATCATTTGATAGTTTATCCAATCTTAGGACCTGAAATCTGAATGAAAAAATAAAAAATTGAATCGAACATCTACGCATACCGAATTGAGCTAATTTTTCACTGGCTCACTTGGTTTTTAAAAAAAAATTATTAAACAGCTCGGATCATCCGTGGAAAATCCGAAGTGAATCCTGCGTTCCCGTCGGTACTCCATTGGTATCCATTCTGTCAGTTCCCTTAGGATTACGCTATGTTAAAGTACAATACATAAGTGGTAGGAGTTAGCTACTGGACTTTTAAGCTCATAATGCTGCTTCGGTGACCCTGGCATTTCACTCCAGGTTTCGAAGACGAAGGACGGGTACCAAACTTCCAACTGAAGGATTATGGAGCCGGACACGATAATGCTGCATAAGAAGAACTACCCCGAGGCCAGTACACTGGCCCGGGACACCCCTGCATTACCAAAACAAAAAAATCAAAAACTATATGGTACAGTAGTATATGTAAGCAAAATCTATAGCATGCCGTGCATTGACATGTGATATTCAATCAAAGCGTGCAACGCTTGATGAGGAAAAAAAATTCCAAAAAAAGGAGTCGCTTTCGTTGCAGTAATGGGCTTGGTTACAAAAAATTGATGATTTCACCCAGCGTTGAATAATTGAGCCATTTTTTGATTTGTCAACTTTTTCCTCAACATTTCAACCATAGATTTCTCAAACCCTATATTCAAGTTAGGTAGTTCTAGTGGACTACGAAACGCCCACGTCGACCTGTACTACATACTCAACTTGTCTGAAAGCATCGGTCAACTTATTTGCTTACGCGTATCTCGGATAATTTTTGCGAAATCAATCACACCTTATGAACTAACTTTCCAAGAGCTAATAGCGTCGAGAAATTTGCAACCAGAGATGTTTAAATTTTGTATATTTTTTCATAGTTTATGAAATATCTATATGACTATGACTATGTCTATGTCCTAAGTAACCTCTGGACCATCGATGTAGTCGATGATGGGTTTTGATTTTGGTTTTTGAATTTTTGTCCTTCTTTGATCTTTGTACTCCTTTTTCTTCTCGATCATTTTTTTTGTATCGACTAAAAGGGCCCGTTTGTTTGACAAATACTGAAAGGTAACATATTATTATAGGTTATTTCAAATTCAAGTACCACTTATCTTAACACAACTCGGACTACATCGCCACAAACGAGATCAACACCTATGAATCAAAGAACTATTGTTGCTTTTGACACCACAGTTCCTTGAAATCCCCTTCAAATGTATGATGAATCTTGTGGGGCTATGGAGGTGTTGAAACACAACATGCGCGTGTGGCATTACCGCAACCCATTTACTGGAAAAAAAATTATTCCTTGTGAGATTATATATGTATTTCATACTCAATTTGAATCACAAATTATAAACGAATTCCAGATATTTAGCCTTTTTAGATTAAAAGACCCCAACCCACTTACTGAAAGAAGATTATTCCTTATGAGATTGTACATGTTTTCCATACTCAATATGAATCACATGCAAATTATATATAACCAAACATCATATATTTAGTCTTTTTAGATTTAACATCCAATGTGATATCCCGAACACGTAAGTTATTAGGAAAAAAAGTCCGATATGATAAAGATAGCTCATGTCGGTCATGCATAAATATAAGACTCTGAATTCAAAGCCTACAGAGACTAGCACTAAACTTGGGCACAACCAATAAGAAAACTTTAGTTAGCTAGACTAGATTACGTTAGGTCGCGCGGCTCGGTAGCCGCCCTATATATAAGTTTACATAATTAACTAGGCCTGGGGGCTGGTTTAAAAAATTAAGTGAAACTAGGGGACCACAATAACATTTTTTCTGATAGGGGGACCCAATAACAATTAATTTGTTCATACTTGAGGACATGAGGGGTTTGGTGTATTGTGTCTACTTACCAGTCAAACCCACACTATGCCAACGTGTCCCTACTTTTCAAAAAATATTGCCTATATTTGGAAAATGGTATGCTCTCATTGCTGAATGTTACGCTTCTTAACGGTAAATATCACGTCTCGCAATGGTTCGAGGTGCATATGGTGGTACATATCCTTTACAGGTGTTATGCCTATCGCCTAAAATGTTACAATAATATTACGCCTCTCAGTAAAAATATTACACCTCTTAATAATAGTTCATATTTTGTCTCTCGATAAGGTGGTGTGTAATGTGGGCTTGTAACATTAAACATGGCGGCTGCTGGGTCATATTATTCACAACTACCTTTCCTGGGTGGGCCCACCCAGATTTGATTTGGACCCTTACGTGTGCTGAATTAATTTAGGAAAATATATTAATTAAGGACCATAAAGTCATATAAATAGTAAAATAATTACACCAAACATGCAACCCGGCCCCCCGGGTGTCCTCCGTGAAAAATTTATCAGTTTCAATCAATTATCGAAGTCACACACAACTTTATTGTGTTATAATTAGAGAACAAATAAATGTGAGAAGATAGTGTGATTCGAGAAAGGGCAAAAAGGTCTTTCCATCTTAAACAAAAAACGAAAACGTGAAAATGAGAAGTAAAAAGCTCCTCGGACTAGTGCATTTGTTGGGAGTAAAACATAGAGGAAGGGGAGAAATTTTAACTTGCTGAAAATTGTTGAAATGGAGTTGGATGATAATTGTGAAAGGGGAGTGAAATTGTTGAAATGAAAGAAGGGTGATGTTCATGACGAAATGGAGGATGGTGCCTCTATATTTTTAGAGTTTTAATCCTGTTAGTCTCTAGTGCTTGTATGTTTTTTTTCCGTGATCTAGCGAGGGTGGTGTGTTTTTTGTCGGGTTTTTTTTTTTTCGTCCCCGATTCTTCTTGCTTAGTTCGGCGAAGTCTTTATTAGCTTGGGTGTTGGTGTTGGCTATATATTCTGTTGCAGGTTTTAGGCTTTCCTTTTTATAATATATGAGAAAATAATAAAATGAATGTATACGTACCTATTGAATTATCAAAATCAAGAGTAAGTACTGATCCATAAGAAAACGTGTAAAAAAAATGATGTTGGGGCGCCAGGTAGCACTGCCCCATACCACCAATTTTTCCCCCTAGTAAATGGGTCCATGATTTCCTCGATTGAGACAAAAGTACTAGTCATATACTTTGATTGCAGAATGCAAAAGTAGCTAGGGTTGTAGCTTGGTTTTGCAAGTTTTGTTCCTCGTTCTTGACATCTTGTGTTTACAAAAGCATCTTTGGCTTGTATTTTATCAAACAGTAGTTTTTAATCTTTTCTTGAATCTTTTAGTAAAGAGAAGAGATTCAGAGATTCAGAAGAGAAAGCAACAATATATAATATAGCATATATAGTTCCAGAGAAAGAATTATTCTTGGTTTAGAATCATAGTAATTTTCAAAGAATATTGAAGGCTTTTGTTCCAGATCGAGAGAGACTTTATTCTGTTATTCGAAGAAGACGAGACAAAATGCTCCGTTGTTGGTTTTGGCCTTTTCTAAATGTTTCGTTACTTAAATAACAGAAATCCTATTGGTACCGACGGTACCCATAGGGAAAATGCACCGACGGCCACCGGACGGCCGTCTCCGGTCACCGGACGGCCGATCCGAGCCGTCCAAAAATTTTAAAAAATAAAACCAAGTGGCCTTGCGCGAGAATCAATGGCATCCGAGGTGTGTAGGGTACTTGATCCGAGTACCCCTTTTTCGTGTATATACACGTATATACAAATATACACGAAAAATGGGTGCTCGGATCAAGTACCCTACACACCTCGGATGCCATTGATTCTCGCGTAAGGCCACTCGGTTTTATTTTTTAAAATTTTTGGACGGCTCGGATCGGCCGTCCGGTGACCGGAGACGGCCGTCCGGTGGCCGTCGGTGCATTTTCCCTATGGGTACCGTCGGTACCCATAGCAGTACTCCTTAAATAAATGATGATCAAGTTTGAATATTTCTTAAAGCGTTAAAGTTTTTTGGCCAAACTTTAACTAGCTTCGCCTCGGTTTCTTCAACTTGTGGCGTGTATTCGAGTTACTCGATGAAAACTCGTTGAGCTTGTATCAATTGATATGCACAAAACACATATACCTCTGTACCCAAAACACATATACCTCCGTTCTTGAGCAATTTCAGCCACATAATATTGAACAAAAGACTCTTCCCAGGAACAGATTATTGTGCTTATGCAATCTTGCCGTTAAAATTTTATGAACGCTAATATATGTGTACTACTTTTTCCGATACAGTAATGTCTCTGCACGTAACATGGGTAGTAGTAATCAATTTGACCAATAATAGGATTTGTGAAACTTTTTGGAGTTTTGCTTAAATTAGGTAATTAGCCTTTTGACTCTGCTCGTGAAACCAAATAGAAATGCGACATTAAGCGCTGCTACTTTTTGGGTCGCGTCAAAATGATTGAATTGTGTTGTAGCAAATGTGGAGGTGACACAGTCTTAGGTCAAACATATACTATGTTAGTTTGTCATTGAATGGTACTAGAAATTTTCTCTCATAATGTGGCACAAATAGTACTCAATAAATTGGACCCATCAAATTTACAATCTTTAGAATGTGCCAACAACTCCAAATCGGAGAATTCATCATTATTTATATATTATTATACGCTATCAGAAAGATGTTCGGAAACGACATCGAAACCAGAAAGAGCACCTCTGGATGCCCCAACTTGAAACTCCATGGAAACTGATCACTAAACAGCAAAATACAATGTAAATGGTTCAGATACTAGATAGGAAACATAACTGAAAGCTGTGGAATAGATATCAATCATCCCAAGCTTGCTTATAAAACCATTAAACCATTTTTTCCCAGCGCCCTGGCAAACACATTTGCTAGCGGATCTTCTGAACGCACGAATGGTGTCCTGATGAAATGACAGTCGACTTCAATCAATGTGTTTCGTCCTCTCGTGGAAAACTGGATTGGACGAGATATGGATGGCTGCCTAAACTCGCAATGGTTAAGCATGGGCTCATATCCTGGAAAGCCCCCCCAGAAGGCCGTAACGAAGGAGATTCCCTTCACAGAACGTAAAAGGCCTCCCTTAATCACAATAACTGAAAGATCACAAGTTGTAACAATAAAAATATGGATTGGATTGTCTCCGGTCCTATTTAATTTGGACCGGACCACCAAACAGTCTAGATTTCAATTGCTAATATCTTGACGATCAATGGTAAAAATTGCGGATGGCTTCGTACAATATGAGAAACTAATATTATGGTAAGATATTACACCAATATACAATTATTGATTGTTTGGATGGACGATTGAGATTTCGAACTGATCAGTCCAATTTTATGTAGCACGAATACCGATACATGATATTACACGGATACGACATTGACACTTACATAAATTTGATAAAATTGGAAAACACTACCCTGTTGGGGACACGTTTGAAAGCTATATTATGTATATCATGATATGAAGAAACAAAATTTTGAAAAACAACGCTCTAAATTTAAAGGGTCTTGGTAACCTCTGCCTGGTAAGCAGTGGACAATATGCAAGCAATGGCAAATAAGTTCGAAATTCAACACACTTTGCATTTCATGAATATCGATATGTTTTTCTCAGATATCAATGCATCTTTTATGCTTTTCTCAGATATCAATGCATCTTTTACGCGTTATTCTTCGCCCTTAGTTAGCATTTCTTAATTCTAAATATCATATCAGTTATGGAAAACGCTTCAAGACATACCTAATAAAAAACACATATCATATGCACCCAACAAATAGCGCAGATTGCACTATCACATCATATTTGTGATTATAATCATTGACAAAAGTGCCTGAGAGTGTTCCGAAAATGCTTGTAGCAATTTCTAGAGTAGAGTCTCGAGAGCGTCCAAAGTATTTGACACGTGTTCGGAGATTGTCGGTCGGTGTGAGGAAGAATCTGACACCAGCGCATCACATTCGACAAATTGTCCCCTTGCTACATAGGTCTAATGATTAGCCGTGACCGTTGCTGCAGTTGACAAATCAATTCCTACTAGATATGTGTTCTCAAAATAATAAAAAAATAAATCACTAAGAAATAAAAATCACTGGCACGTAAAATCATTACGAAACAGAAAATGGTAACGATTTTTGCATTCCAAAATTTGCCTTTTAGTGGTTAAAATTACCCACCAAACAAGCACTCAAAGATAAATTTTTGAAGTGCATTAATGAGAAAGTGGGGTGCAAACATCATTTTCTAATAGTAAAATATATTAAAAAAAAGACGCGGACACAAATTAATGTGTCTAGAATTTTCAGACGTGTAAGAGCTTCACGTCTACCATTTAGAGTGCATCAGACAGTTACATATCAATATTAGAAAATTAGTCATAAGTTCATTATGTGAACTTCATAAGCCCACAAGTCCACCTATTAATTTTGTAAGGTCTCAATATCTGGATCTATGCATTTTCTTCGGTGTTTTTGGCCTGGTTTTAATATTTTATTCTCAATTTGAGCCTTTCCAGCTCAATCCCTTTCCCTCTGTTTTTTATTTTTACCATGTTTGGTTCTCTTATTTGACGGGTTTCTTTTGATTGAGATTGCTTATTCATGTTTAATGGATACTATATTTTGGGGCATATTTCAAAAAGGGGAAAAGAAAAAACTACGAGGGCGTATTTCATATGGGAATAAAATAATTAACCTGGTTGATGTTTTTGGCGAGTGTTGAAAAATTAATAATTTCGATCATCAAAGCAAGTTTGAAAAATAATCTGTAAATGGACTTAACAGGCCCGTTCGTCCGGCCGCTCAAAAGGGACGAGAGGGAATCCAATTCCATTTCCGATTAGCAGACAATTACGTGAGTGCATTTCCACATTGCCATATAGGGTCTCCTTTCAAGGCATTGACTTAAAAACCTAAAAACTAGAAATTAAGGGCTTCTATTTGATTAATATATTGCCCTGTTCCTTTAAGGGTTTTGGATTCTAATCATTATTCTATTTTTCTCCAATCATTACTCTCATCTTTTTCTCTATCTCTCTCCAATCATTATCCTTATTTCCAATTATTACTTTATTTCTCCATTTTTAAAATATTTTTTTGAAGGTTTCTGTATAAAAATCAGCTCTACTAGATATCGGTAAGGGCTTTCTCAGGATTTCTGAAAAAGCTCTTACCGATATCTATTGCACCTTATTTTTTACAAGAACCCTCAAAATGATATTTTAAGAAAGATAAGCGGTTCGAATCATATCTGTGGAACCCGATATAGACTCCACAAAAATATATGTGCATGATATGTGTACGAAAATCTGTGCAAGTAGCACAACTACTAAAAAACTGGAGTTTGCATAAATCTGTGAGAGCCCGTATAGGCCGCACAAACTTACTTAGGAATTTGACTCTTACCTGCGTGTGTTATCTTGTTGGTTCATCCGTTACGGATTTTGTCATGGCTTTAATTCACCTCCCGCTCGTAGATGGGATTGATCTCCAGAATTAGTCACTCGAGCGAGCCCGTTGCCGAGCTGCAAATAAACAAAACCTTAAATTAATGATGGCTGTTCAAATTGAATTACTAATTAAATGGAGGCAGGTGAAAAGGAAAACAGACAAAACAACTGAAAATCAGTTAAACAAATTGAAATAAAAAAATTGAAGCAATTGCGTGGGGTACGTAGCTAGCTAGATAGGCATATAGAAAAAGTTTATATACGGTTGTACAATTTTCCCCTATTTAATTGTTAATTAATTGTCTTATTTTGTACCATAACAAGTAGCACTGACTAATTGATACAAATATTAAATTCCCCAAATAATAAATAAATTGCAGATTATAGAGGAGAATCTATAAGAGAGATAAAGTACAAACCATGTAGGGTCAAAGGAATGCAAATGGAATTGATATGAAATATTATATATAAATAGATTTAGGGTTTAGGAAAATATAAAGTGGTCCTCATTTGGTGACGTGGGCATAATATAAAAAGCTTAAATTGAAATGAACAATTAAAATATTTCAGACTTTTTGACAATTATCGGCATGTGATCATTTATATATTTTCAAAAACCAAATTTAACAAAGTTTTACAAAGTGATTACCGCAAGAAGTAAATTATAGCTTAAACAATATTCTGCTCACAGTTCATGATTAAGCTTGCATGAATCAATCCTGTTCTGCTAAAAAGAAATAAGTACTTATTTTTTGAATTAAATGTAATATATTGTGAGATAATGATCTATCTCGTAAAACGAAAAATAAGTACTTAAAAAAATACCTTAGCGGAACGGGGGGTTTTAAGGGTAGGTTTCTGCTAAACTAAATGGATTAAATAGACTAAAACTCATGTTTTTACGGATTAATTTCTAGATATGTCATTCTTCTCATACACATTAACTAAAATACCATTTAACGAAAACAATTTGACTATCATCATTAACCTATAGTCCATTTAATTTAACGAAAATACACCCTAAATGCTTCTTTCCCCCAAAAGCTATTGCAATTAATAGGAGTAGTTATTAAGCATTTAGACGATGGGATTGATCTCCCAAATACTAAATAGGAGTACTATCAGTGCTCTAGAAATATTCATGGGGACTTGAGAAATTATCAAATATCTATTGGGTTTAAATGATTGTGACCCTGAATTAGTCTTCTTGTTTCTTTTCAGAAAATGGATCATAATTAAATTAAAGGCCTAGTATAACACCTCAAAATATTGAGGCCTCATTTCTGAGGAGAAAAAAGAAAAAAAAAAGGAGCTCAAGCCCTGCCTAACCCGACCTTAAGACTGATCTTGCATTAACACCTGGGGGTTGATCGAATGAGAGCATTGCAGAAAAGAAGGGGCTTCTACCCTAAGCTCGTAGATTCGACTCCTACCCGCTAGCAAAAAACTTTAGAGGCCACAAAAGTTTATTTAACTGTTAAGTTTGGGTTTTCGAAAATAGTCGAGGTATGAATAAACTAGGTCAAACCCTCATTAGTCGAGGTATGAAAAGGTTTTGTATTGAAATCATGGAATGTCAAGGAGGTGACGTCGGTGGGATAACTATAGTGATTGGAAAATGGGACGAGTTCTCGAGATTATCGAAAAATTAGCGTACCTCTGTACCGAGATCTTTTGGGTCATTAATTAGATCGTGAGGTTGTGTGAGTTTTTTTTTTTTTTATGTTTCAAAATTTTTATGCAATCCAATAGCCGAAATGCACCGGTACAGAGAGGTTCAAAGAATTTCAATTCCCATTTTATGGAGCCATCTAGAGTTCTAATTATTCAGTGCCCCTGGAGCACAGCCACGCGGTGTTCTCAGACAATTCAGCACCACACATCTTCGCGGAGTTCACGACTCAGTGTATAGACCCCACAACCCTAATGGGTGGGATCAAAGCCTCAGACTTAGGGGTTTACTTCTTCCTAAGGTCTCAGGTTCGTAACCTCTTAGGTACTATCAATCTCTTAAAAACCAAACTATACAGAGCTGCTGCTGCTTCTTCTTCTTCTTCTTTTTTTGTAAAAAGAGAGAGTCTATATAGAGCTTTGTTATGCCTTTAATTGGGACACCCGCAAGTGGGCGGTGGAATTGGTCTCCTAAAATTTAGTGGAGGCGCGCACAAGCTGGTCTGGACACTTGAGTTATCAAAAACAATATGAAGAATCGTGGCTGTGCTCCGGGACTACTTAATAATTACTCTGGGGTAGAGTTCTTTTATTTGCTAAAGACGACCTATTGTGAGAGCGTCATAACCCAGGATTACTAGTTTAATTTATGATTTACTAATTTATCAGTTGAAAGGTCTATTAAGAATTTCCTATGGATGCAAGTGAACTATCAACAATAATATAAAACCGACCCCGAATGCGACCCAACTGTTTTTTTTGTACTTTATACAGTAATTCAAGCTATATATCTAGGTAGCCAATTAAGGTTGTTATTATTCGGTAATCAAAGGTCTGTGCCAATTTACGCGCACATCAATTAATTAACTCGTAGGGACCAATTCCATCATTCACTTTCGGAAAAGCCAGATTAAAGTATTAGGACCGATCCCACTAGAGTTGATTGCACCTAGGAGATTTCAAACTTGAAATTTTAGGCGAACAAATTAACTGTGAAGTCTCGAGCCTCAACCAACCGAGCAATCCCGTGAGATTGAACTTGGTTAACAAATTAAGTGTGATGAAATGGACTTGGTTAACGTGAGTACTATAGAATCCACCCCAAGAAATCAACAGGGTCCTTACTTTTCACGTTAACCGAGTCCATTTCATCACAGTTTTCTATTGATTTCTTGGAGTGGATGCATTAATGGCTGGGGTGGTTGTAGGTGGATTTGCAGTTCTATTTAGGGAGAAGAATTGGACTACTTAAATTAATTTTTTTTGTCTTTTGGGCTTTTGTTTGTTTGTGAACTTGTTAATGACGGTCCTTGTTCTATCCTCTTTATTGGCGTAACATAATGAATGTTATCTTGACTTTGGAATGGAGAGGTTGCCAAGCACCTCCTGCAAAAGCAGGTGCATAGCGGTCAATCCGGCCGTTTATCTTGACAATCGATGGCTCGGATCTTTGCCGAGTAATCGACGGCTCAGATTTGTATGCGCTCATATTCAATCCGAATCGTCCGTTACGAGATGAACGACCAGATCGGCCTCTTAACACTAATTTGCAGAGATGCCACTCTGCAGCATCCCCTACCTAACTTTGCTCTTTCACGTTTTCACTCCATTTTTCTTCATATAACCATCAAAATAAGCAACACATGGTTTGACTTTATTTCTGCTCAAAAGTTCATGTGGGAGAATAGTCTGCAAGAAAGAGTAAAAGCTTAAGAATTTGGTTTAGCGTGTAAGATTCCAATATCTCCCCTCATTAGCAAGGCCTGCCCTGACATTTTGGGGCCTAAGACGAATTTGGAAAAAGGGTCCTAGTTTTTCATTTCAGTACATGAGTAATTTTTTTTTCAGACTTATATATTGGGTACTAAAAATCGTTGGAGGCCGTAAATTTTACATTTTTGTACGGGAGTTATGGCGGTCGCCTCTTGGGCCTTAGCCCAGGGTCGGCTCTGCTCTCATTGTTCTAGTGTAGTTCAAATTACAAATTAATCACTTTGCAAAGATAATTTATTTTTGGCACTCTACTTTTTGATAGCCACGCTCTAATATTTTATCTTTTAATGTTCAAAACACACACGGCAAGAACACTTTTAAAGACAAATATTGGAGCGTAGTTATCAAAAAGTAAATGGAGGTTAAACTATCTCTCCCTGTTATAAAAATACTAATTCTCTCCCTCTCCATCAATTTTTGTATAAGAAGACTTGTGCATCTAATAAAACCTTGGTTGAGACTTGAGAGTTTGATTATCATTGGTGGTTGAGAAGAAATAATACTAACTTGAAATTCTCATTCAGAAATGTGAGTGTGAACTGTAAAACATAACAGTGAGAGCTTGGGAATCAGTGGGCGTGTTGTCCCTTTGAGGGGCAGCAGAATGCTCTACCCCACCCAATTCACTCCGGTCTCACTCCGATTGATCCGAAACATTCATTCTGTAGATTGGAGCAGGCCCCACTCAGCGAAGCAGCACGGTGCTGCCTCTCAAAGGGACAGCACGCCCCGTGAGTTCGAGAGCTTGATCCCTTTACATCTGTTTCAGTGAGAGTCTTCCGAAGAAAAAAGGAGCAGCAATTTTTCAGAAATCTTCACTAATTTTTATAAGAATGGGCCAACCCACCTTCATATTGATTGGAATTGATCTAGCCCACTACCCAAGACCCTGTTCGGCTGTTTTTAACATCGTGGATTTAGAGAAGATGAAAAGGTTAAGGAAAAGGGGAAATATAATTTTTTATTCCTCAAGCGTTCGGGTCAATTTACGCGCATCTCAGTAAATCCTGAGGACCGATATCACCGTCCACTAGCAGGAATCCCATTTAAAGCCAGAACAATACTTTGTATAAACTGACTTTAAAGGAGTTGATAACACCTGAGAGGTTTCGAACCTGAGACCCTTAAGGGCGTGTTTGATTGCAGATTTCGTTTTGAGGGGATTCGTAATGATATGGGATTAGGATTGGGATTGAGAATGAGGTGGGATTATTAATGAGGAGATGAATTATTTATTCATGTTTGTTTTGCATGGGATTAGGATTGGGATTCGATTGAAAATGGGAAGGGATTGTAAATAACATGTTTGTTTTGGCTAGGATTAGGATTGGGATTGGGATTGAAGTGGGTTTTTAAACATGTATTGCTCAATCCCATGGGGATGGGATTACTAGTAACACCCCCCCCATGGTATTGCTAATACCCCCATTTTGGGGGATTAACAATCCCATGGGACAACTAATCCCCCCTACAAAAACCTAACCAAACAAGGTATTAACAACCCCATGGGATTATTAATCCAATCCTCCCCTCCAAACCTCCTATCAAACACGCCCTAAGAGAAAGCAAATCTCTAAAACAAGTAAAGATATTTTTTGTTCATCAGCAAGATTCAGCTAAGAGTCACAAACACATTCAATCAATTTACATTATTGCCCTTTTGTTTGTAGAACTTTTTCACGCATGAAAAGACGTCATCGTACACTCACATGGATAAAGACCAAAACAAGTACAGATGCTAAATGGGAAGGTATAAAACTTAATTGCTATCATATCCAATTGCGAAATTTAGGCAGTGGAAATAAATCGTTAAACTGGATAACATTCCAGACCTTAGAGACGCAAAAAAAAAAGTTACCACTACAAAATTTTGCTTCGAAGGTCAGCTATTTGTTTCTACAGAAATTACAATTGTACAACAACCAGGTTTAGGCCTTCTCTCCTCAAAATGTCGAGTCTTTCCTCATATACCAACCAGTAACAAATGTACTCTTTTAATGCCAGACCAATGGGCATATCATTTCTATCCCTCCTCAAGCAGCAAATCAATGGTTAAAATACAGGTATACATACTATCAACAGTCGCAAGAAAACGGAAACCCATATGAAGGCAACATCCGGTTATCTACATATCGTCAAACCACATTGGTAGTGGTTCGAGCAATCCTCTGCGCTTCTTCAAGGTCCTTCAAAAACCTACATTAACACCAAAGTAAAGATGTGGGCAGAAGAGTTGGAAAATGAATTGAGGTTGAAAAATGAAACTCATTGTCGGGGAAGAAATTATTCAGACTCCAAACTAAGAAATCTGGGCATGCTGGTCATTGGCACGGGCTGAAGAGAATCCCATGACCAACACAAAGCACAGGTCCCCATACAAGCCCTCCTCGTATTAATTTGTCAATTGTGTTCTCGTTCTCAAAGCGTGAACTATGCAGTGTATTGGGTTTAAGCTTGAGATATGCACAACTATGCACTGAGCCACTGATAGAAAATCTGTTGAAGAATGGGTCTTGCAACAGACCTCTTAGAATTGAGAATTGCAGAGCCACCAAGTATGAAGCGAATTCCAGAATTGGCAGCATTTTGTAGAGCAACGGAACGTGACTCCTCATATGTTGTCCCACCAACAACAAAAATCACCACCTCCTGAGGCCTGCCGGAAATAAAATTTCTGAGATATCATAGATTATGAGGGTAATAGATCATATTTCACTTCGCAGACCTATTATTGGATAGATTCTCATAAAGTTTCCACAAGTAATGTTAGCTCCAATCCTGCTAAACATTATTTTCAGATGAGTGGTCCTTTACTATGAGATGAACCAGATAAATGATGCAGGGAGATACCAAGCCAACATAATGCATTAAGGAGCCGGATCTCAGCAAACATTAAGCGTACAACCAGTAGATCATGTAACTCATATCTCTCTTCAATTGCATGCATTAGTAGATGAGACAGCATTCATACTTCTCCAACCCCAAAATAGATAAAGACAGAGAATCTATTGTCACAAGTCACCGTGTAGATTTACTTTTGACAAACAAATGGATCTGAATGATCAAGTGGAAAGCATTTGATACGAAGTCCAGTGACACATGACTTGCTAGGAATAGATCATCAAATCGTCTACAATGTTCTATTTTCTTTCCATCAGCACTTGAAGGTTAATTCTATATGCATTTGAACTGGTAATGAAGAGGTAAACATGTTATTGCGTATTAACTTCTCTTATAAGTTACATCATGTGTCAATGCAATTTTAAGACAGTGATCTGATTTGTTTTGGGTCTCAAAACCCAGCTCCTCTCTCTGCGCCCGGTCCCCAATAAATTTTCTATATCTCTCTCTGCACTCATAATCCCCAAAAACCTCCCACAAAACCCAAACTGAACAAACCCTAGTGATTTTTGTCACTGCCTTACTTTAGATCAATTGTCATTAGTGAGATGGTGAATGACACAACTGCAACCAAAATATGATTCACTTCCGACAAACCTGGCCTGCTGAAAATGGTTTCCAATAAAAGGGTAGTCCACATCTCTCACCCTCCCCTTAACAATGCTTTCCATGGTCTGGAATAGAAGGGGCTGGTGTTGCGTGTATACATTCTCAACTCCCTGCAAAAATGAAAAACCAATCTCTAAGAACCCAGAAACTGTATTCCATGTTTTCAACATATTCGGCAGGGTGCCTCGTTGGGTGGTGGAAAAAGAAAAAGAAAACACGCGCGCGCACACAGAGAGAGAGAGAGAGAGAGAGAGAGAGAGAGAGAGAGAGAGAGAGAGAGAGAGAGAGAGAGAGAGAGAGAGAGAGAGACGAGACGAGACCTTGAGTCCACGTGCCATGTTCCGAGCAATATTTAGAAGGTCTCTGTTTCCGTAAAGATCCCCGGTTCGCTTATCCACACCCGCTTGTTTTAACAGAAATTGCACAAGCTGGAATTACAGTGATCAAAACAAAATTTTACATATCAGCCAAGCTGAATGAATGGTATATCTGAGAACATCAATTCAGAAGGTTACACAATATTAATCATAGACACAGTAGCTTTCATTCATGAGATGTTTGACAGCACCATGAAAACGTGACCCTTCTAAAAGATTCTCAATCAAGCCCTCACACCCCTACTAGGTCAAAACCCCAATTTCCCGAACCCATATTTAACTAACACGCACCAAAAAACACCGATGTGCTCAAATACACAAACAAGCTAGACGGTTGTTGAACATCTAGCATGCAAAGCAAACTGTTAAGAACTTAAAGAGTAACACATGTAGAATTCATTACCCCAGGCTTATACTTGGGAGAGCGAGAAGCCAGTTTGTTGAAAAGCTGCATCAGTTGAACAGGGCTCTCCTTTTCATAGCGCAATGCATACAACATAACAAGCCGTAGACGATCAATATCAGGGACATTTTCATTATTTAAAAGATTAGTCACAGCCTGCAAAAAAGCACAACTGGGAACAGTTATCATGTTTGCGGTTTCCATTCCTTGAAGAAATAAAGGATGTTAACTAACTATAAAACAGGACTGAAAATATAGCAGAATAGGACAGAGGTGAAGCACTAAGCGGATCCAATATGGTGTACAAAACAAGAACAAAGCACAAGAATAGAATACTTCAATACCGATAGTCATTCATACATCTAAACAGAAAAAAAGTAAGAACACTAACAAGCATCACATGTCAACCAAAGTAATAAAGCAAGACTCAAGAAAAGCAAGCAATGGCAAACCCATCAACCCAAAATTTCATCTAGAGTCCTAGACAGTAACTTTCCAGAGTGGATCCAGACATGTCCATTCACATACTGGTACGTGATTCCATCAGTAGGGGCTTTAACTCCTAGCATGACATTGCATGGCTCATATTACAGTCATGCCACAGAACTACCGCGTAACCTCCTTTTTCGGTTTCTATTCTCTAATCACATTTTGAGTAAATAGAATCCAAACAACGAAGCTAACAACTTTTTAAATCAATCGAATCAACCACTAACGTGAATTGAGAATTCAAAGCACCATACCATAGTATATTGATTATATACTACTTGGTCCATCAAACTATTCCATAGTTGCTGCCACTAAGCTGATCCCTCAGTTAGTTGATGAGATCCTCCACTAGGGGGTCACGAGTCCGCTCCAAAACCTCGCTCCTGCGCTCCAATGTAAGATGTTCCTAAGAAGCTTGGTTCACTGGTATAGGAACTGCCTTCCCGATTGGGATGGAACCTCTCAAGCCCAGAGAAGAGTTGCAGCAACCATGAGAAAATCTAAGAAGAATTAACTAAATTTTGTTGAACATTTAGTATTCACATAATATTTGACTTCTACTCACAAAATTATTTGGAATTGTCACTGATCTGGCAATCTCTAATACCAATAGATATTCTAAAAAATATATGACTAACTAGTATTCTAGATATAAACATATTCCTGTCTAGTTCTCCTATAGACATTTCCAACCTTAGGATCTTCTATATGGTCACTTCTCCCCCGCTCCAGCTTTGTGAGTTGATTGTTAAACCATCCTACTCAAAACCAGTTGGCTATTAGTGGAGAGGCCACCAGGCTCGTTTAGGCGGAAGGCAATAAATTAATGAAGTGTGACAAGCTTTAATATGGGTAAATTGCTGCCCATTCTCCACATCCTAATCCACATAAAAAAATCCATCTCTTCTTTACTAAGAACTTCATTTGCTCAATACTTTCTTACATCTTACAACAACAAAATTTGTTCTGCACAACCATGGTTTTAAAACTCAGCTGTAAACCTCACGTTAATAGAATGGGTGCTTACCGCCACCCGTTACAATACACCTCTCTATTGCCGCCATCGTTATGCTCCAGCCATTACACCCCGTGACCACGTCATCACGGTCACTACATGTCAGAATCTCAATTAGACCCAAGCAAACTGAGTTTTAATTACACAATCTAGAGCATTAAACAGTTCAGTTCCAAAAGCAACATCTCAGTGATCAAAATGTTTTGTCCAACTTTTCCTTACTTTTTTCATAAGACAAAACATCAACATACAGAATTGAAAACATAACCACCGAGATTCTTAAAAGGTTAAAATAACAATTCTCACAATGAAAATTATCAGTCATATCCAACTATGGCATTTAGCAAGTCTGATCTCAATCATGGTACATTTTGTACTGTGCCATATTTATTTCCATTGAAGGAATAATCATCTATTCATGGAAAGAACACTCCAGATCACATCCACTTAAGACCCGTAACTTTTAACATTTTCGCATTTATGCTCTTTAACAGGGCAATCAAAATTTTGTTATTGATTCAACCTTCGGCTCTTAAATACCTATGCAACCTTACAAAGTTAGAAATGATGTCTTCCACAGTTGACACCAACTGATGACAACATGGTTGGGCCAGGTAACAAGACAAGATAAAAGCAATTAAATAACTCTTTGATTACTATTATTGTTGACATCTGCAGCAAATAAGAAGTCACTGTAAATTGAAACATGCAAAGAAATTACTGACTAGACCATCACAATTTCTGATCAGCAGGACTGGAATATTATACAAAAAAATTAACCACCTCAAATGCTGCCCCTTGTCCCCCATTGCAAGCCAATTCTTGTTCTGTTTGTGAAACTAACATGAGTTTTCTCTCTTCAACTATCTTGCTCATTTCTGTTACCAAGGTCACATGCTTTGAGACATTTCCATGCATTTTCCTGTACTCAGGGTAATTGTCCACGAATTTGGCCATGTCTTCTGCAGAATTTACAGAATTTGATAACCAATGATGTATTAGCTATTACTAACCTATAATCATCGCGCAGAAAGTAACTGATAATCTGCTATTAGTAACAACAAATGAACCGGTTGCGCCGATTTCCAAATGTACTCTATACAAACCTATTGTCTGGATACTCTGGTTACTTTTCGCCACTAGCTGAAATTCGTCCACCATCCGCTTGATATTCAATCCTATATCCCCAAAATTCTCGTACATATTAGCTTTAAAAAAGGCATCTTGCTCTGATGACAGCACAACCTCCTGTAACCATGAGTAGGAAAAACTTCACAAAATGTGAGACGAAAGTATTGAAAAAAGAATGAGCGAGTATGACAAGAAAAACTCACCTGCTGATCCTTCGAAATTTTGCCGATGTTTCTCAAGTCCACTTTATTGTCTTGAATACCAATCAACTCATGAACCATAGCCTGTTGAAAGACTCATAAATGCATTAGTTGCATTTTCTATAATGCTCAACCCTCCATGAAAAAAGTTAGAAAGAAATATCCAAACAAAAGTCACTGCCCGTCGAGGACCAAGAAGTAACACTTTGAAGTCTTAACAGTCATAAACCAAAAGTACCTGATATGTCCACTGGTTCAGCAATGGTGTAACAGGGTCATCCCTCCTATCTATTATTAGCAACAAGGGAGAAATTTCTGATCTTCTGAAATCAAAAAGGCCACTCTCCTGCTGGTACATCAGCTTCTGTTATGTACAGAGGAAATAAAATAGATTAATTTCCCATTGCAGTACAGATCATAGAAGGGTTCACAGGCAGACAATTTAAAGGGATATAGGAATCCATGTCAGAATTAAAACATTGGCATGCAATATCCAAGCAAAATATTGCACTATGGCAACTTTTCTCACCGCTGCCTCTTGTGCAACCCTTTTAGCAATATCAGAGGTCCGCTGATATCTAATAACGGGTCTACGTTTTAGCGCCAAGAAAATTGCTGCAATGCCATCAATCACTCGATCACAGAACTGTTGCAAGCCCGAAGGATCTACAACTGCTGGCAGCATATACATGTGATTCGCAGGGATATTTAAAGTGAAATGGAAAGGATCAATTGCAACAAAATCTGCAAAGAATTCCTGCAAAATAAATGTAGATTCATATATAGGATATCCGATATCTTTTTTCGAACCAAGACACAAAAGTTCAAACCGTATAATTCCTATGTCAAACAGAATTTTTGTTTACACATTGCTCGAAACACCAGATAAACAAGGCTTATTGCAAACCATGCACACATGAAACAGAGTATCTTGGAAGGCTCTCCTTGTTAAACTATCACACTAAATTTCTATCAACAGAGTGACATTATCAGGACTCGGTAAGGAAACCACACAAAGATATAACAAAGTTTTCGTTGATTTTGCAGGACAATACCCCATAAATCTGCCATCCAAATCCACACTCCTTGTACAAATAGATAAATGGAAAAGATAAAGGGCAACTGATTGCATGAAGATCCTGCCACTGTAAGGGAAACAATACCCCCGCATATCGAGAGGCTGTTTTCAGGTATTTATTGGAAAAATATTTAGATAAAAGCAATTTTTTGGTATTATCTTAGCAAAATGCAGACTTACCTGAACTTGCTGGACAGCTTCATGTTCATCCGAATCAGCTAAAATGTGAAGCTGGGTGTCTTTCAACATGTTGGAGAAAACTGTAAGTCACAAAAGAGGCTTAAGTCAACAACTTGCGAAAGACTGGAAAAATTAGAAACATGAGTGATATTCACATTGAATATCTACTCTCAAATTTTAGTTGAGATCAACTTCAGAGTACATAGATTAGATTCCCTCACATGTTCATGGAGATCAACTTACAGAGGTGATACTCTCCAAATCTTGGACTGGCCAGCTGACGTCGCATTTGCTGGATATTCTCAGAAGTTGGCCGAAGAAAATAAACTGCTTTGAGATGTGACATGGGCTCCCTTGACTTGGAAATGGAATCTACCAGTTCCACCAAAAACACTTCTTTCTGAAGAAGGTCTGACTGAGAATAGACAACGCTAACTATACTAACCTGCAAGTTACAAAACAACTGACTCCTTAAAGAAACCCAGTAAGGCCATCACACAGTCAGAAACTAGAAGGCAAACCTGAAATCCTAGTACTTCAATTTTCACAATCATCTTCTTCTTTTAGGACAGTTTATGCGAATACAAGGAACATAACCCAGGAATTACAAACACGGTTGGTGGCCATCAACAGACGAAGATGGGGGCTATCCAAAGATGGTATATGAGGTGTCAAAGAGAAACGCACTATTTCCCACTAAAGAAAGAGAAGAAGATGTTTGAGACATAAAAGCAACCAGAAAAACATGGAACTACTACAATTATTTTGCAGGGAGCTTCCATTCTTTTTGTACCACCTATTCTGTTGAGTATCCGAGACGTTCAATACAAAGCAAAGCCTAGCTCAAAGACATCACAAGATTTCTTTAATGAGAGTCCACAACGAATTAGGTTGATTACAACATATGTTCAAATAAGAAGTAATCCACTAGCATTAACTGTGAAGCCTTCCATAAAAGTCAAAATCCTAAATCATGAACAGCTAAGCAACAAAACATAGGCAAAGAACCAGAGATCGCATTTCAATCCAATGTACTTGTTTGTTGAACATGTGAATCCAGCACTCGCTCATAAGACTAAAAAGCAGGAGAAAAACTACGTGAAAGAAAGAAAGCTTGCCCCAAGTATGCAAACTCTCGAGGTTTGGACCTACTACCCTTCACATTTCACCGGATGTGTTCATGGACAGGATTGGCATGAGTACATGCGGAAATAGGTGGGTCAGATAGGGGAGTTTAAGAATTAACAGTGCCAATCTACGGTTGGATTATACCCTCAAATTAAATATCAAGCCATTAAAATACGTAGATCTAGGCTTTTGGCTTTCAGACCTCGCCCAGACGATTGCGGTATCAGGTAAGAAAGAGAGAAGTTAACCCCTATGAAGTTGAAGTTAGAGATAGACACTAAATCAAATCAAATCAAGTCAACACTAGACACTAATCGAGAATATACTCATAACAACCAACTAATCAAACAAAAAACAGCATTTCCTAATCGGCTCATGAAGTAAAAAGCCCCTTAAACCACTGAACGAGCATAAACCACAAACCCCAGCCAATTTCTTTAAATTCTTACAGAAGTCTTTCTATTCGTTTCTTGTTTTACAATAGATCTGCAGAAGCAGTAGTCAACAAGAGTAACATGATAGTGGTGGACAGTAGGACTAGGGGAAGAGGAAGACCTAAACCGACTTTGGGTGCTGCGATACGAAATGATTTGGGTTTACCAAACCTAAGTGAACAGGACAGAGCTCAAGGGGAAAATAGAATTCATGTAGCCGACCCCAATTTATTTTGGATTATGCAATGAAGGTCGGACAAAACAATAAAAATAAACACATTATTTTGTCAGTTTGTCCTTGTGCAATATAAATGAATCTCAAAATCGATACATTCTCTTGTGAATTAGATAACGAGATGTGAGAAGGAATTGAAGTACGGGTGAATTAAGTGTACGAACCATGCTAGAATACCACTCCTCCTAAAATAAACACATTACTTTGTTCTCGTGCAATGTTTCCGCTCAACTAAAAGGACTACAAAGCCCATGTTTTCAACAAATAAAATTCCCATTACTTTGTTCTTGTGAAACGTTTCCGCTCAACTAAATGACTAAAACCCATGTTTTCCACGGATTTCTAGGCAGGTCATTCTTTACACATACATCAAAAGCTAAAATACAATTTAGCGGAAACAACTCGACTATTGTAAGGCTGTAGTCCAATAATAAAGGTGAAACGCAAATCTCGAAATCAATGTATATTCTCTTGTGAACTGGATTAAAGGGAAAGAATTGCTGCCGAAGATTGAGTGTACGAACCGTGCTAGAATCGAGGATGAGGACCTTCATGCCGGAGATGTCCTGCAACATGCGGTTGATGTAATCGCGCACCGCTGAGACTAGAACCATTCTTTCGGTCGAAAAAAGAGCAATTCAATCGTTCGTTCGTTTGATCTGAGCGAGGTTTGAAGTGGTTTTTCCGAATTCGTGATCTTTTCGGTGCGACTCTGGAAGGAAAAGTAAGATCTGTGTTGTGTTGGAAGGGATTGGAAATTGAAGACGACGAGGTCGGTTTTTAGAAAAAAAAAAGGTGCTAATGTTTTTGATAAAAAAAAAAAGTGATGTATAATCAAATTTTATAACCTGCATCCACAATCGGATAAAAAAAAAAAAAAAAAACCTGCATCCACAATGTAATACTAATCAAAATTTGTTGGATCAAATTTTAATTATTCATTTAGAAGTTGTTAAAATAAACAATATCAAGTTACACATTGTTAACTTTTTGTCCATAATCAAAATGGGTTGGTTTAAATCTAACGGTCAATTTTTTTCTTCTCAATCTAATGATCTACATTAAATGACATTCTAATAAAATAAAAGAAAGTAAAATTTATTAAGATTATTTATAAAGTGATTAATATTATTAAATGCACAACCACTTGCTAAAGTGAAAAGTAAGTTTCACCTATCAATAAAATATTTACTTTTATGGAGAGTGAGTTTTCCTCTCTCATGATGAGTGTACTTGATTGAAAATATGTGGGGTCCAATAAATTTGATTATTGGCAAAAAATTGCTAGTTTGAATTATCCAAATGCTAAAATTTGATGAGTTGTTAAGAAGTTGCTAAGTGTAGTTATTACAATGTGAGCACATTTTTTAACACACATTACTAATTTTAATAACCTTTTGATTTTGATTATTACATTATGGATGCTCTTTTAAAACACATAAAGTGATCAATATTGTTAAATGCACAACAATTTGCCAAATTAGAGAGTGAGTTTTACTTACTAATAAAATGTTCACTCTATAGAGAGTGAGTTTTACTTTCTCATAATGGTTGTCTTTGATTGAAAAGATGTAAGGTCCTATCAATTTGATTATTTATAAAAGATTACTGGTTTTGATTATTTAAATGCTCAAAATTAATGAGTTGCTAAGAGGTTGCTAAATTTGATTATTAGAGCATTTACAGTGGACTAATCAAAATTAAATAATCAAAGGTTGACACATTATTTTTTGATTACCCATTTAAGGGATTACAAAAGTTAACAATGTGGAGCTTGTTTGATAACATGAATTCAACACTTAAAACTGAATCAATTAAGTAAATAAGTGATTCAGTAGGTTTGATAATGACATTATACATTGCTTAACAAATTAAGTGCTACTTAAAATATATGCTAAAAAGTTGAAAAAAATAAATAGTGTTGAGCTACTTAATTCCGACTAAATTCTTGTATACTTGTATTTAATCTTCATACCACCGCCACCACCGCTACCGCTACTCCTACAACCACTCCACCACCACCATCACCACCACCACTACTTCACTTCGCCAACATCACCATCACTACCACCACCACCACCACAATGCCACTATTACACAACTGTCACTCCACCGACATCACTCACTGTCACCATTACACCATCACTCCACTGCCACTGCCACCACCACTCACTGTCACCGTTACATCACCATCACTCCACCACCACCACCATTACACCATTATCGTCAGCACTCCAACACCACCACTGCCACCACCACTCCATCACCACCACCACGACAATCATCATTCCGCCATTATTATAAGTACATTGTGACCATTAGTAAATTAAAAGAGAATTGAAACTAACATTAATTTATCTTTTTTTTAATTCAATACTTAATATGTTTACCAAACAGCTTTTCAGCTTAAAAAATTCAGCATTCAGCTTTCGGTACTTAATTTTTCAGCATTTAGTTTCAATTTTCAATTTTATCAAACAGTTCCGTCCATTTGAGGTCTTTTTTGGATAAGGTCCTCTGTTGGATGAGGTCTTTTTTTTGGGTTTCTTTTGTTTGTCTTTCTGAGTTGCACTTTGTGTTCTTCTCTTCTTCTCTCGATGTACCCTTTCGAGGTTAATAAAATGCTTGGTTTGTGGAGCAAAAAAAAAACAATATAGATGTCCACAGTGGATAATCAAAACTTGTCACATCACATTTTCAACCTGTAAAAATCTAAAAATTGTCACCATAAAAAATAATTTTTTTGAAATAGTTTTCAAACTAATAAAAACGGGTTATTAGAAATAAAAAATAATTTTTTGAAAAAACACTTTTCCGAAAAAGTTTTGAAAAATATAGTTTTTTGAAAAAAAGACATTTTTTTTTTTAAATAACAGTTTTTGAAAAATAGTTTAACTAAAATTTGATGAGTTGCTAAGAGTTGTTAAATTTGGTTATGCCACTGTGAGCACTTTTTTGATGGAACATTGCTAACTTTAGCAGTTTTATGATTTTAGTTATTCCACTGTGGATGCTCTTACAATGTGAGCACTTTTTGAAGCACGTATTGCTAATTTTAGCAACTTTTTTGTTTTGATTATTACATTGTGCATGCTCTTAGGCCATCCACAGTGGTATAATAAAAAATGGATAACCAAAAGTTGACACATCAGCTTTTGATTATTCACTTAAGAGGTTGCTAAGCTTAACAATGTTGAGGTTCACAATGGTCACTTCTAATCCATAACCAAAATAAATGGTCCACTACAATTTCACACAATCTCTCTCTTCCCCTCTGTTTTCCGTTATCACTTTCCTCCATTACATTTTTTTTTTTGGCAAAAATATATCAAACATGTGGAGTTCTTCCTAGTATTATCTATCAAAATAACACCAAAACTTTTTTTTTTCTTCCTATTCATGTAGCCTATATCACAATCCACCACTTTTTTAATCTTTTAAAAAAATCAGATGTGTTCTTGAATTTGGAAAAGAATGCAAGATTCTTCCTTTTTTTTTTTTGCAAAGTTCTTCATTTACTCAACCATAGGTGAAGGAACCAAAAAAGAATAACTACTTTTTAGTCGAAAAAATCATTTTTTTTGTTGCTAAAAAGTGATTATTTTTCAAAATAATTGGGTAAAAGTAAAAAAAAAAAAAAAAACTTTTCCGATTCCTTTTGTCAAGACGAATCAATAACTCATAAAAATTTGATGCAAAACTAACAAATGCGAAAAAAAATCAAATAAAGACAATTTTCATATTTAAGTTAAGTTCATAAGAATGCAGCCTAAAATAGAAACGGAAAAGAAGAGTGAAATACCTTAATCCAACAACGATGGGTTAAATTGTAGATGATCGAGAAATATGAATTTCACTTTTGGAGGAAAAAAAATAGAAACGTTTGTGGTTGAAGTGAAGAAGATATAAAACAGGTGAAGAAGAGAAGAAGAAGAAAAGACTAATTGAAATATGCATGTATATAATTTTGGAACTAGTTAACTTATGTGGTGTGGGATTCACAAATTTTGATTATTGAAAAAGGTTACTAGTTTTGGTTATCCAAAGCTCAAAATTTGATTATTTCTAAGGATGTTGTTAAGTTTGATTATACCATTGTGAGCCATTTTTTACACTAATATTGTTAACTTTAACAATAATTGACTTTTAATTATACCACTGTGGATGACCTTAGTCACTCTTCTTCCGTTATAAGAAAACGAGTCTTATGAAGCCGAGCACGCTAATGTTTTGGTTTGTTTATAATTTTTCCTTGAGCTCAAGCTCGAATCAAACCGAGCATGCTAATGTTCACACTTATTTATTACTCTCTTTGTCCCAAATTGTTGACCATTCTTTCTATTTTAGGATGTCCAAAATAAATGTCCACTTTTCACAAATGATCAATAGATTTTTAAACGATTCTTGTTTTGCTCTTTCTCTTTCTCTACGATTTCCTAAAACCAATTGTACCGTAAAGTATGTGCAATATAGAAAGAGAAATGTTAAAGACAAAGAAAATTTACCCCGAAACTACCCCGAAAAGATCAACTAGTGATTGAGATTCACTTTGATGTGTGTGACATAATCATCAAAATGATTCTCAACCATTGATTGCTGTTTTCAGGGTGCTTTCGGGGTAAATTTTCTTTGTACCTAGCATTCCCCATATAGAAAAGTCAAGTACAAAGTTATTATACTGTAATTAATAAGTTGGATTCCCCAAAAGGAACGAGCAATTTAGGATAGAGGGAGTAATTTATTTGTGAGCTCAAGTCCAATAAAAATTTAATGAAACGAACCGAACTCGAACGAGCCCAAAATGAGCCATTCATAACGACTTAGTTCATTTATATAGCCCTGGTGGAGATTGGGTGAGATCCTCTGTGCGATTTGAAACCATTAAAATAGTATCTTACAAAATTCTTGCCAAAGGAGTCTGGGTGGTGTAGTTGGTTATCACGTTAGTCTCACACACTAAAGGTCCCCGGTTCGAACCCGGGCTCAGACAACCCTCTGAATTAATTTTTCTTATTTTCTGCATTTATATTTTTTTCCCCTGAACATGGATGGCATTTGGCATTTTTTTTTTTTCATTCATTAATCCTAATCTACTTCACCTTAGGGAACTTGGGAAGGGGGATTGGTGCTTAAAGGAATCGAACCCTGCCTATGGGCATGAGAGTATAAGGGAGGCACCAACTGCACTCCACTTCAGTTGTGGGTTGCATTTACTTCAATTCGTTAATTATTGTTTTCTAACATTGTACAAATCCTCGCACAAAGAGAAATAATCGCAGGGGCTTTAGAGTGTGTTTCACTAACTAAAATTAAGTACTTATTTTTTTAATTAAAGATGATGTATTGTGAGAGAATGATTTGCCTCATAAAAAAGAAAATAAAGAGTACTTAAAAAATACTAAGAACCTTAGCGGTTTGAGGACGCTGGTGAGTTCTATAATTTTGTTGACAATAGAACAAACCCACCCACCCACACGCACAAAACACATATATCCTCTCATTTTCCCTTAAAATCAGCCAAACATGTCCTTAAACACAGATAATTCTTAGGGTGCGTAAAGCAATTTATTTTTTCAATTAAATGTGATGTGAGATAATAACACGTCTTATAAAACAAGAAATAAAGTACTTAAAAAATAGAACCTTAACAGAATGAGGCTTTAGAAAGTCAACCATGAGTAAGGAAAATAATCTGTGTTCTTATGAACATAACTTAAATCTGAGAAATTTGTTCTTATTTAATTTTTTTTTTCATTCGTTAGTTTTGCGCCAAATTTTTGTGGGTTATTGATCCGTAAAATTTACTTTTCTGATTCCTCTTGTCAACTTTCGTCGAGACAAATCAATAACTCATAAAAATTTGACTCAAAATTAACAAATACGAAAAAAATTAAAATAAGAACAAAATTTTCAAATTTAAATTAAGTTTAAATTAAGTTCATAAGAATGCAGTCAGATTATGCTAAACAAAAGTAGAGTTTAGAACAACAATCAGATCCGTTTGTACTTCTTTTTTTGGGTCAATCGGATCTATTTTCATCCACATGATTGACTTGTTACAAAAAATTGGAATCAGCTCATCTTTGGTTCATGAAAATGAACTGTACCGTCTAATTATCCAGTTTTTGGGCCCATGTGGAGCTCATTTGGATAATTAAAACCGTTCACATTTTAGATCTCGTTTCGAATATTAATCACGCCAAAAATCACTTTGATTAGATACTGATTAATAGGATTTTGAAGTATATTTATTAAAAGATACTTTTTTTTCCAAGATAAATACTTTTCGAAACCATGTCAACCGGCATTCAATCAACTTAATTTTTAATGCGATCATATTCTCAACGAGTTCTAAAAATTGAATAATTTGGATCCCCGAGGGATTCTGAAAAGGGCCAAAACTAGATCGTGAATGGACGAGAGAGGATCCAGTTCCAAAAGTTATACCAACACATGTTCATTTTGAGACTTTAGACTTAACATTTTTCTTTTGTGCACGGTCTCAATAAATTTTTTCTCTAATTATTACTTTTATTTTTCTATCTATTTTTCTCCACTCAGTATCTAAAAAACTTCCTCAAGTCTCAAACCGAACATGGCGGCAATTATCACACACGTGGTACGTCCAAACGTAATTTGAATGATCCGGATTTTAGAGAGAGAAAAAGAGGAGAGAAAGTGGCCGGCGAGAGGAAAGAAAGGAAATAAATTTGGATCGTACAAAACATGTTTGGATTTTGGACGATTATGATCACCGCTCGGCAGCCAAAAAAAAAATTTCGTCCTACGCAGAATCTGCATTGTGCCCAGAAATTTTGAATTGCTTTATTTATGCTTTCACCACTTCTCCTATATACAAACCCCACCCTCGACTTATCAAAAAAACCCCACCCTCTTAAACCCCAATTTCCCGGAAAATTTTCGCTCAGATTTTCTCGAGAAAATGAATCAGCAAATCCTAGAGAAGCTACTCTCGGAATGACGACGGTTGACTCTATCAAGGTCTAAACTGTTCTAATTCAAACCTCCGTATACTTTATGTCTGATTTTTTCCTTTGAAGTAGTATGTCGTAGTCCTAGATATGTAATCGTCCTTAGGGCAGCTACCGAACTGGGTCGCTCGCGAGCAGCTCGAGGCTCGGCTCGATTGTAGATGCTCTGCAATAACGTCTCGTTTCGGTAATCGAACAGAGTTACGAGGATAGTTTTGAACGAGCCGAGCACTTCAAAGCTCGGCTTTATCGATTTTGCATTTAACATAGACACTTCGTATTGTGGTATATATCCAATTCGAGGAAGTCTGAATTTGAAGCGCATTATTATACAGAGATAATGTTGGCGACTAAGGGGGTGTTTGGGAGCCAAGTATTGTTTAGATTTTGAATTTGTATTGTACGTTATAGAGTTTTTGGATTATAATCAGAATCTTTAAAGGTGTTAGGATAATAACGTGCAGAGCAGATATCTTGTAGAAGAGTGATGTGTAAATTTGTATTGAGAATCCAAGAAACTCCTCCGAAGATGATTTTTGAATTCTTCAATCTCTTGTTCATTTATCAAAAATATTCAAAATGCATTTTGACAAAGAACATTCGAATAATTTGCTCCCAAACACTCAAATGCAGAAATGAAAAACGTAGAATGTGAAAAGTGGGTGGCCAAACACCACCTGAAGGTGTTTGGAATCACACCGCCTTTGGAGTTTTAGATGGTTTATGTTGTTTTCAATATGCATGGTGTGAGTTATGGTGACGCTAAGTGTAGGATTTTCAGTTGATATCAAAGGATCTTATTTTGTTTATCAACTTGCTATATCCCAGTCCAGTAGACAAGAAAAGGTTGAATCTGGATAGAATGAGAGACAACTTATTATGACTGGTGCGTGGATTTATGCCGCTCGTTTCTATTGTTTCGTGCTTGGTTTTCATTGCTGCGAAATTATAGAAAGAAAGAGAGATTGCATCTCGACTCTCAATAGTGGGGTTATTCTTTTTATGGCGTCGTGAAAACAAAGAGCTTTAACCTTTTGTCCTTTGTTTCTTTTTTTGTCTAATTTCTTTAGCAAACAAAAAATGGATGTTCCCATTTTCGTGCATAAGTAAATAAGGTGATTCAGAAATACCTGTTTCTTTCCGCATAACCAAAGAAAAAAGGGAAGAATACCTGTAAACCAATGTTTGCATGGACAAGGATAGGGAACCCAACTGCATATCAATTATACCCTCAGAAGTTAGTTCTCTTATTGGACAAAAGATCAACTGAGTCTTGAATCTCTTGATCCTCTGGTAGTATCTTACACATATTCGAGACGTTTTTGAGATTGCAAATTTGCCATATATTTGTAGCAATAAATCTGGATTGAGGCGAATTAGAGAACTCTTGGCATTAAATAATGATACAATACAAATTGCCTTCTTTGGAAAAGTATTCATGTCACATGCCTTTTACTCCATTGGTGCCATCTTATTGCGAAAGCTAACCACAAGCGCAAGGGAACGTAGGTTGGTTGCACACAATAAGTAAATTGTAGAACTCTTTAGAGAAAGTACTTAGTGTTGCCTGTGGTATATGTGTGTTGGCTGGTAGTAATCTTTGTTGTATATGTGATGTTTTCAATGATTCTGCAATAGTTTGCTGCAATTTCACATCATGACTATGCAGTACTCTCATATAAAGTTGGATTTTTTAATTCAATATTGTCATTCTACCGTAACACCGATCCACTCTCCACTTGATCTAGATTGAAACTGATTTTGAGATGTTACCTTATGTGGCTTGGAAAGGAGCAAGAAAAATCTCTTTTCCTGTAGCCGAGCGCCAACCTTTCCCATCCTATTTTGGTTGATTGTATAATTTGCATTACCCCATGTACAAGCAGCTTAATCTGTTTAACTTTCAGTTTCAAGTTATGAACTATTGAGTTTTTAACTACAGGGTCTCATATCATGCATCATTTTGTCTGCTGATTCATTTTGCAGTTACCCTTCTTCCATCAGCAATCTTCTTCTCCAGAAAATACTTATAATATTTGAGTACAATGGCCAGAAGTAGTAAACCTTCAAGGAGTAAAAACCCTTCAATCAAATACAAATATAGTCCACTAGAGGGGGCCTCCTTTGAACTTGCTGATTTTGGTGATGAAGATGGTATTCCCACTTCCAGTGGTAAAGGTAAGCAAAATGGTGGAAAATCTGAACCACAGTCTTTTGAGATGCTCAGCACAGCTGAGCTAATCTCGGCAGTTGGGCATATATGGCACTGTGCCAGTCGGCCTCTTTCTTTTCTCCAACCAAAAACAAATTTGAGGCACGATAAGGGTGACTTTCCCCAAGAGAATGTACTGTGTTGTACCTACGGCAAAGGTAATGTCAGCACATGTAACTCAGCTGAGAGCCAATATTTCCCTGTTAATTTGATGACTACTAACGATTCTTCACCCGTGGTACCACCAAACATAGAGCGTTTGAAAGTATCTGAGCAGATATCATTCTTTGAACCTCACAGAGTAAATTATCAACATTCTCTTTTATGGGGATTCATGCAGCGTAGTTCAAGTATCCGGAAGGAAAAGAGTCCTACTGTTGGAATTTTGCATGATATGAGTAGCATATACGGATGGATGTCACTCCCTGGTCTAAAACAGAAGGTAAACTCTACCCTGATCGAGAGCAAGAAAATTGATGAGTGCTGCCTTTCTGGTGATAATCGTACAAGTTGCTGTAATTTAGGCAATCCCGCCTATCCTCCAACAAATGATGGCACTGGAAGTGCTGACTCCCATTCTCAAATAGCCAACTATATGGACTCGTCATCAGGTCAAACCACTACAACTGTTGCCAAGGCATCTTCAACATCTCTTTGCTCAGATTACTACATTGAGGCTCTCCAAAGGGAAGAAGCAACCAGTAGTGCTTCAAGGACCCCAATTTCTAGACTTCCTGCAGATTACCATCTCAAATATTCAGATAGTAATGCGTATGAAGAAAGCCAACCCAAAAAAGACAATGGTGATATGCATGTGAACAAGAATGATCAGCTGAGTGAGTTTGTAATGGCAGACAAAGGTAAAATAGAGGTTTGCTCACCATCAAATAATAAACCCCACTATGGTCTTGCAAAGCAACAGCATGCTTTTGCTGGAGCATTGGCTGGTATATTTGTCAGTCTTTGTCTGCATCCAATGGATACGGTTAAAACTATAATTCAGTCATGCCGCGCAGATCAGAAATCCATCAACTACATTGGCAGATCAATCATCTCTGATAGAGGTACGATGTTTCCCAGAATTGTAAAAGATTATGCTTGGTAGAAGTCCATGTGTTTTTCTGTCTTGGACTAAAGTGGAAAACCAATTTTTATTCTTTTGATTAACTTTGTGTTTGTCCTGTTAGCAGGTGTAGCTGGACTTTATCGTGGAATTGCAAGCAATATTGCTTCTTCGGCCCCAATTTCTGCAGTTTACACCTTCACTTATGAATCCGTAAAGGGTTCTTTGCTTCCTTTTCTTCCCAAGGTGAAATGTTTTTGCTTTGTTCTATGCAACTTTTGGGACTGTACTTATTTCCTTATTGTCGAGATGTTTCTTTTTGAGTGCTCTCTCTCTCTCTCTCTCTCTCTCTCTCTCTCTCTCACACACACACACACACACACACACACAAGCGCATGCATACTCACGCTCATTCTCTGTTTACTTCATTTTTGGTTGACTTGGGTGGGGAAAGAGTAAGAGTTGGTGAAGCAGGTTTCAAATACAAGAGTTAAGGCCTGTAAGATTAGTGTCTCCCTCTTGGTCTTATCATGAGAAAATTTATACCTAACGTGTTAGTAGAAGACTCACATTTCTATGTACCCAAAAAAAAAAAAAAGAAAGTCAACATTTCTGTGGTGCAGGAGTATCAATCAGTTGCCCACTGCATTGGAGGTGGTTGTGCCAGTGTTGCTACTTCTTTTATTTTCACTCCCAGTGAGCGCATAAAGCAGCAGATGCAAGTTGGTTCGCACTATCAAAACTGCTGGTATTCCTCTAATCTTGACGATGTCTATCCCAATAGTACAAGCTTAATAGGACCACTCTAGGAAAGGGATTGTGTTTGGTCTCAGGTTTGTATAAACTTTGATAAACTAGGTGGCTCACTGAGTCAGGGCTTGACCAATTTTAAGTTCAATCTATGAGAATAAATAAGTCATCTCTTAGTGGTATACTCCCCCCGTCCCAATTTGTTTGTCTACTTTCACTATTCGGACCTCTCAAAAATTGTCTATATTTTCCAATTTATAATGCTTTTTATATGCAATATGGATCTTGTTTGATAGATCTCAATTAGTTCTATTAGACAGAATTTTAAAAATATATGAAAAATTGTAAATTGTATGATATAGATGATTTTGTGAGCAGTAAGTATGTCGAAATTGGACAAACAAATTGGTACAGAGCAAGTATGATATGGAGTATGTCACAATGACTCAACAATGATGATAAAGATCGTGTACCTGCAATATTTGTTTGAAACCTGGTACATCTCTTCATGGCTCTTCTCAGTAATTTGTTATCAATCCTACGACTGGATCAGATAAGGCTCTGGACAGAGTTCCTCATTGAAAGAAAGAATAGTGTACTCTTTCTATCTGTTTATGCCATGGACACGCAATCTTGTTGCTCAAACAATGTGATAATAAGTATTGCTCTCTGTTTTGTGTCTCTTGCGATTCGAGTTGAAGTTGTAATTACTTTATACAAGATGAACCAACTCAAGTTCTGCTGCAACTTGCCACATGAGACTTCTGTGTTATTTCTGTGCATCTATGCAGGAATGCTTTGGTTGGGATCATTAGTAAGGGTGGTTTGCCTTCATTATATGCTGGATGGGGTGCGGTACTCTGCAGGAATGTTCCTCACTCTATCATCAAGGTGATGTTCATTCCTGTCTTTCATTTATAATTGTCTACTTCTACACTAGTGGTTTTTGAGGTCATGTTTATTAAAGTAATCTTCCCAACATATGCAGTTCTACACATATGAAAGCTTGAAGCAATTGATGTTACCATCACATGACCCTAATGCTCAACCTAACACATTACAAACGGTTTGTCTGTCCACATTTGAGTATCTTTCTGATATATTGATGCTTGTGTTTTTACAGTTGTTAGGCTTTTTAGGCAACGGCTGACTAGTTATGTTTGTGGTTTGTTTTAAACCTTTGATTATAGATGCTGCTTTTGAAGAGCAGTAGTATCATTACATTCAACACCAAATCAGTTCAGGGGTTGTCTGAGGCTAAATCCTACTCCCTCCGTCCCTTTTTTAGAGTCCAGTATTCCATTTTGGACTGTCCCTTAATAAGTGTCCATTTTATAAAGTTAATGGGTAAAAGTTGGTGAATTTTCCATTTTGCCCCTAAAAGTAAATTTCATTTTGAAAAGTTAGTGAGTAAAAATGTAATGATGATGTTTTCATAGAGGGTAAGGAGAGAAAGTGGAGGTAAAAGTTGATATGAAAGGTGTAATGATGATGTATTTTTAATAAGTTGGAATTATGAAGCAGGACACTTAAAAAGGGATGGAGGGAGTACTGCATTTTTATGGAGTTAGCAAAGCTAATTGTTTCCTGTTCTTACAGCTGGTTTGTGGAGGATTAGCCGGATCCACTGCTGCTCTATTTACAACTCCTTTCGATGTGGTAAAGACAAGATTACAGACGCAGGTTTGTTATATCTTGCTATGGAGTCCCGTCGTTTAGCTCTCTTTGTAGAGTCATTTCATATGCCAAATGCTCGTACATGCAGCTTTAGTTAAAAAAAACACTTTAGTAATAAATCATATTGCAAAATGTGCATTTCTTTTGTTTCTCTTTGCAATATGTACTTATTCCGACAATGTGTGTGTTTTGCAGATTCCTGGATCTATTCACCATTATAATGGTGTGTTTAATACTCTCATAGATATAGGCAAACATGAAGGTTTTAAGGGTCTTTACAGGTAATAATTCCCAAAGTGGTGGTGGTCTATTGCTAAGAGTATGCATAATGTATTGCCGATAAAAAAAAAGAAAAAAAAAGGAAAGAGTTTGCATAATGTATTTGTGTTTATCTTCCATTGTTCAGTTTTCCAAGGAATGTCTGCATGTATAGGGCGGGGATAAGATTTATCTATCCAAACCAAACCAAACCAAATCGTATGGCCCCAATCAATTTGAGTTGGCCACACTTCCTTTTTTGACAGTTCGTTTTGTCCAAGGGTATCTGTTCACTTAAATTTGACAAAGAATTTTTAACTAAAACGTCCTGTGGTCCCCTAAAACTTCCATTACCAGTAAAACTTTCCACACTTTCTTTCCACTGCTCCATTGGTCAAGGAACCTTGACAATCTTTTTGAAAAGTTTAATAGCACTATGCCTTGTATACTGCAAAAGGAATGAGGCTTTACTAATAAGCCGGTGATTATCAAGTAGATAGAAGCCTACCCCATGCAAATCGCTTTCTGAAATGTTATCAAAGTTCATTAATGAATACTGAATGGTGGGTTTGTGGAAACTCTCTCTATCTCAAAACCAATTGGCAATGAGTGGAGAGGTCCAAAATGTTATTAAGTGATCACCCATTTCACTCCCAAGCAATGTGAGACTATATTTTCCTTAACATCCACATCATCTAGTTCTTGCACAGTGGCAATCTCATCAATTGTTGAACTGATCTGCCGATTTTTAACTGTTGACCTGATCTGAGATAGTTGATAAGTTGAGTACCCAATCTCATAAAGAGCCCCCGCTTTAACCATTTTTGGGTTGTTTTATTTACAATATATTCTTGATATCTTTCCTAATTGTTGATTTGGTAACACGTCTTGTAATTCTCTCTTTTCAGGGGCTTGATTCCTAGATTGGTCATGTACATGTCTCAAGGAGCTATTTTCTTTGCATCATATGAATCTTGCAAGAGGTTATTCTCTATGGAGATTCCACAGATTCATGCTTGGACGTTCGAGTATATACAAAACATGGAAGATGAGGCTCCATAGTTTCATCCGTAGTTCGATGAGAGCAGATGCACAGAATCCAGAGAGTTCGCAATGAGACCTATATATTCAACTCAGTCAGGGTATTATAAATCGACGCAGATTACTCGAACAAGCCCGGGTATTGGAACTCCAGGCCGGTTTTCTTGGAATTACTATACATCTATGCTCCGTTTGCCACCAAAAACGCAATTTACAGAAAGGATTCATCGCTGACAGCTTTTATGTGCTTGGAGAAAGTCGAGGATGTGTCGAGGAACGCTGGGGGCAAAAGAAACTACAGCAAAAAAGATGGACGACATGGTCAAGGCATTGCATGCTAACGCATGTAAATACGTGCAGAATGTGTACAATCGTGGTTTTTTTGAGCTGAAGCCTGTGGTCTAACCTCACTCGAAGCGCGCCTCACCCTTTTTTCCCCGTTGGTAGAAATCATGTTTATTCTTACTTTGTACCTGAAGAACAGTAGTAGGAATTCTTTGTTTGGTTGGCAGGTCTTGCGAAGGGAATTGGCCTCTTTTCCGGCTTTGTACTAACATTCGATTTTTTCAGTATGAAAATTCAAATAAATAATTTGTTGGATATGCATGGGTGTGCAAACTTTATTGAACTTTTTACAGAAAATAAGTCATTGGTTTGGGCCAACAGGTTAGAAAATGTCAAAATCTCGAAAGAGCGTCAATATAGTAAAATCAGATTGTAATGACGTAGCTGGTCACTTGAAGTCTGGCTTCATAATGTGACTTGCAATGGTTATGATCAGGGTGAAAGAAAAACCGACGGACCGAGAAAACTGGCTGATTGGTTTGGTTTTCGGTCGGGATAAGGGTGGGTTTGGTTTGGCTTTGGTTTGGACCGGTTTCGGTTACCTGGAAATTTCTCCGAACTTAACCGAACTGATAAACCTCAAAACCATACCGATTTGGATTGATCAATCAAAGCCATTCATCTTAAACCCCCCCAAAAAATAACAAACCTTAGCTGTCCATCTCAATCTCAACCGCTCATTTCAATCGTAACTGAAAAAACCGAACCACTCCAAACCGATTTCGATCCAATGTTTTTTTTCGGTCTGGTTCGGTTCCCGACTACATTACCCTGAACTGTATAGTTTGATCCTGAACACCCCAAAAACCGAACCGACCAATTTTCACCCCAGTTATGACCTTAACAAAAGCACTATACGGCTTTCCATATTTTAAACCAACCAAAAACTGTCAAAGCCGTGAAGAAAGAGAACATCACAAATAGTAGTAATTGATTTATCAAGATTCTAATGCGTCTGTTGCGATAACCAAAACAAATTCACATCTACAGTATTAAATATCAAACCGTTGGGCCTCTCCCTCAACAAAGTCGTTGTAGTATAGTGGTAAGTATTCCCGCCTGTCACGCGGGTGACCCGGGTTCGATCCCCGGCAACGGCGCTTTTTCTTTTTCTAATCATCTCTCTCTCTCTCTCTCTCTCCTTGTTGTCTCTGTTCACATGGTATAAAAAGACTACCCTCACCGCTAAACATCTCCCCGTTCGTCTCGGCAATCTATAGTTCGGATTTAAAAATAATAATTCACGAAAAAGTTTCTCAAAATCCGAATTGTCCAAAACATTTTTGAACCGTGAAATTGAAAGTGGTGAAGAGGAGCGGTGAATGTTGAGCGGTGGACGAAGACTTTTAGTAATAAATACTCCACACATCAAGACTCGTGTACTTCTTCATGTAATCAGGTCTACTGCTCTCGTGGGTTCCAATTGGCATTGACATTCAAAATGACAATGTTTTTAAATACTCCTACTAGAGTTGGGTTTCGTGGGAGTACCTTAATTTCTGGGTTGGAAATGAGAAAACCAATGGCATATTCCTCCTCCTAATGCTACCTCTCAAAATTTACTTCTAACATAAGTGTTTGCTTTTCCATAACGTCGCATGTTCGAATTCTAACAAAGCCAAATATTTTAAACCAAACCTTGGGGTCATTGGTAGGTTTGTTCGGTCGTTAACTTCGGAGCCCCTAAAATTGATCAAAGTGAGCTCAAGATGACCCTGAACGTTGAATTACCCAAAAAGAAAGAAAGAAGATGTTTCTGCTACTGCTACTGCAACTTTCTTGTTGGGAGGGAAGATTGGATGAAAACCACAGTATCAGAATTCTCCTTCTTTTTGTTCTCTTTCTTGATTAGTAATCCCAAAGGACTCGAAATTGTTATTCGATTCTATCGACGCTTTTTTTATAAACTTGAAAGATCTAATTTTTCGAATTGGTGAAAAATTCCTTAGATTATCCACAAACATACTTTATTCTTAATTCAAAAAATGTTACTTATGTAACTTATGAGGCAAAATCTTCTGTGCCGAGAGGTTTTTCGGCTGTTGAATTTAGAACATAACAAAAAAAATACACAATTTAACGACCAAAAAACCCCTTGGCACAAAAGCAAAGGGGTTTTCGGGACAGAGAAGATCGGACCCGTGACATGCCAGAAGGGTTAGCTTCTTGAAAACCATTAGTCCATGTCACAAACAAGTTCAATCTTTCTGCATTCAAGATGATTATGACAATCTTCAAAATGATCCACAAAAGAAAAAAGAACGAGACAGACCGTTTTCCATTTACTACAAGAATGCAAAAACTGGTGAGAGCTAGGAAGTGATCTTTTTGCCCTAAAAACATAAAAATGGGAGCTTTACAGTAGCATTCCCAGGTGCCCATTACCCGCAAAATACTTTTGTACATGTGCACAAAGCTCCCGCATACATACTGCCTACGAGAGAGAGTGATCTGGCAAGTTTATAAACAGGATGATTTCTATTATTTCCACTAAACACTTTACCAATGAAAAAGTACAAAAAAAAAAAACAAGTGAAAAGAACCACAATATCTCAAAACTTGAAGGATTACTTCATTTCCTTGACTATTGCCTAACCTTATGAAATATGAACAGTATTTTGTGTACATTAAACTTTCCTAAAAAGGTAAAAGTAAGAACAAATCGTGTCGGCTCCCTAAAGAATCACGGTCCCTGCATTGTACAAACTTCACAAACTAATCACTGTCTCTCCTTTGCATCGTTAAGCAAACTAAAAGCCCTTGCACTTACACCCGAGCAATTGGAGAAAAGGGTGGGTTGGGTTTAAACGATGGTGGGATTTCTTCCATCTTCTTAACGACTTTTCTTTCTTCCTCCTTTGCAATTGCCTCAATTATGTTTTTAACTTCCTCCTCAATGAACACTCTAAGCGGATTGCATTGCAAGGATTGTTTGTCTCTCTCCCACCTGACGGCAGATGAGGCTTCTGTACAATGCAACATAGCTACGCAAATGGAGAACGCTTGTAACGAGGATAACTTTGCATGGAAGTCAACTGAATACCGTCCCTCCTCAATGACTTTCATGGTCAATGCCGGGGTATATTCTTTTGCTCCCTGCATAATGTAGGATGAAGTAACAGTTCGTGAGAGCCTAATTGGGGCTATTAAAACAAACTTCAAATTGATATCGATGTTGTACGGATACAGGTACATGTGTTGAGTGTGGGTATGTGTCTAAGCGTCAAGTTCATCTAGACCGTATTTCTTTGGACACAAACACAACTTGGTATACATATATCTTTTCTTCCCTGTATTTTCTTGGGTTCGTGGTGTTTGAAAGTTGGCATAAACAATTTCATGCACAAAATGGGAGACCTGTGCATAACTAGTGCTAGTACTAGTACTAGTAGTCAATCGTATCCCTAGCGACAATTTGTTAGTTGGATATGAGCTACATGTGTCAGCCGCATTACTCATACCCCAGGATACATCTCATACATGTATCCAAGTGTCGAGTGTTGGGATACTTGCACACATTGAGAAAATTGCATGTAGCATAGCAAAAAAAAAAAAAAAAAGGTAATATCACCAGAGTTGTAATTCCTCAGTCTCTTTAAGTTTTCCTTCCTCTTGGAAAGTGGGGGAGACGAAGGGTTAGACTCTTATGGCAACTTCCAGTCATCACAACCAAAAGGGCTACGACTGCTAAGAATTACTTCATAAAGGTGGTTTTCTCCAAACTACTTTGGTCTAAGATGTGCAAATACAAATATTGCAGAAGATTATTTGCATTGACTGGTACTTCATTTCTGGAGGTAATCTTCCGAGGAGTAATAAAACATGTTGCTCCAAATTATGAGAACCAAGAAAGAAAAGGATAAACATATTACAATCAAGTGGAACTAAAGGATAAACATATTGCCTATAAAAGTCATTCAAATCACCAGAAATAAGAGATAATAACCAAGTGTTAGAATGGTCAGTCTGAGTTGTTAGTGACCTTAACTGAGAAGAGCACGGTAAGAAGACTGTCAACCCAATCACCATATATGTGCACCAGGCCTTTGTTTCATTTTTGCATAAAAATGAATTAAATTCCGTGTCTTATATCAGCTATCTATTAACAAAGCTGTGGCAAAACATGTTATCAGGCCTCAGATGAGAAGTATACCTGAATGAAAAGTTCCAAAGGCTCCTGATTTTCAGCATTCTGAATACCGGGATTGCCAAAAACAGTAAGTGGGCAACCCATATCCCAACCACCACACTCACAGCCTCCACCTAACCTGAATCGATCAAGTAATGGTGAAGGACCACAACTATCATTACTGCCCAAACTATGGTTTCCAGAAGTGGTGACCACATTTACCTTTGTGGGCCTAGAGCAATCAGGAATCCCTTCCTTTTTACGCTTATGCGAAGAGAGATCAAGTAAATTTCGATGTAGTTGATCGCTCATGGCATCCCCTCCCTTGTATTTCAAACTTTCCCTCTTTCCAAATGGGACTTGTATGACAATAGCTGCTATTTCAAGACCTGGATGCAAATCCGTAGGTACCCAAGGGCGTGGAGTCGACGAATCAAAATGGGTACTTTTGGTAGCATGTTTTTGTTGCAGATTGAGTTTTGATTCATCGGCAACATCCTCTAATTCACGAGTTCCACTAAATGAACTTGGATTAGATACCTTGGGTGGTTTAGCAACATCAGGGGACTGGTTTAGGTTTCCTTGCACAGCATCACTTTGTCTTGCGCGAGCAACATCATACAAAACAAACTCTGTCACCATATAGTTGTCAAAATCCCCAGCATCTCTTAGCTCTGTACATAAATAGCAGGACACTTGCATCTGTCCCATTATTGAAGACTCTTTATTTAAATCTTTCAATCCCCATCCACTAGCATTACTCTTCCTTCTGTTGTGAAGATTGTGAAAAGTGTACACCCAATTCAAAGCATTCTCTGCTTTCCACCTCCGGGTTACAAAAATGTCTTCTGGGAACTTTGAAGTGAACTCGAAAAATGGCACCCCTTGTTTGTTTTCCAACTTGAGGTAGCCATGTAAGTGAGCTGGTGAACATGAAACAGCTGAATTAGAGACATCTTTTTTAACTGACTGAGGACTCAATTCAACACTCTGCGATACGTTTGAGAAATCATTCAATAGAGATTTCTGTAATGTCTGGCTTCTCTTGATGCTTGGAGGCCGAGCTGGTGGAAGCCCAATAGAACCACCCGTAGAACCCAAAGGACTCCTCTGAGACTTGGATTTGGTGAATGGATCAAACATCTTTCTGAAAGGGCTGAACCGAGACTTTGAAGAATCACCTTCCGATGGAGAAGGTGGATGGGGTGGTGCCAATTTAGAAGATAATGACTTGTGGAAAGTGAGAGAACCTTGTCTTTCCTCAAGCCCATTACCATCATTAGTAGGACCAACAACTGGATCACATCTGAACTTTGGATCCTCTATTTTCTCCCTGTCAACATTTTCAGCAGAGATCTGTTCTCTGCTATTTAAATCCCAACCGGTTTCCAAAAGCACATCGGATGAGACAACATTATCCTCATTGATTGCACACAAAGAATCAAAAATACTGGAGGGGAAATTGATGGCATGGCTTCCGGATAATTCGATTTTAGTCCTACATTCCACATCTTCACCCTTATTCATCATCCTTACCTCTCTAGAGCTTTGATACACAGAACCACGCTTCAGTACTTCCTTCCTCTCGACCCCAGAAGTCCGAGATGGAGTATTTTTACAAGACGAACTACGATAGCGGCGGAAGTTGATCTCCTTGATGTTCTCCTCTAAGGTCAATAAACCATTTGTGCAATTGGGTTTTCCTTTACTGCTGCTTTTTTCTACTTTCGAAGGATGCTGCGGAGGTGGAAGAACAGTTTTCGGGCTCCCTCCAACTTTACAATATTTTTCAAATTCCAACTCCATGTCTTGTCCCATATGCAAATCTACAACCTAGAGAAAACAGTAAAAGGGCAAACACAGATCATTAACTAGAGGGTAGAGAAAAAACATTTTAAGTATTCTTCTTAATAACACTGAACACAGATAATGGTTTTCTTTCAACAAAACTGTGGGACACCAAATATTTGGTGTACGCTAGCACACGGTTACTTACCAAAAAAAAAAACACTGAATACAGAATCAGAATTAAACTGCGAATTAGATACGAAAATGATCTGCTAAATACAGTTCCTGGACCAAATTCATGGTAAAGCACAGAGCTTCTCCCTCGAAAAAACCCCAAAATGAAAGGGTTTTTTTTTGTTCCAACTTAAGACTTGGAGGGATCTTGAAACGATTCTACTTCTAAGAATAAAGCCATTAAGATGGAAGCAAAAAATAGAAAATCATAACCTGCAATATGGAAATGCAAAAGCCATCTATAAACGTTAAACTAGCCCAAATTTGCAAGGATAAAGGACTATAAGTCTATATGTTTACAAAAAAAATACATTAAAAAGCCCATTTTGTTGTCTAATTTGACACTATAGGCAACTTGGTGAATCGCATTATCGAAGAGACCAGTTAAACTCACAAGTGCTACACAAAACAAGATCTAACAGAATAGCCCCTAATTAAATGAACACAATTCAATCACATGTACTTGTTGTGAACTGAATGCACTGACCATAATCCCTACCCATTTGCTCGAATCGGAGGAAAATGTTGTAAAGCAACCTAACAAAACTTCAAAATCCAACTTTAACTTAATCTTCTTCACTTGAAGCAGTAGTTAAAAGACCTTATATTCAGCCAAAAGCAAATCCATGGACCCTACTACTAATTAATCCAAACCTTGAGAACAGAAGAATTTCAACAAGTAATTGCTGATACCATGAAACCAAATTCACAAAAATGGGTACTAGAGCAATAAAGATAGATATAATCATTCAAGAAACAATCTTTGTACACACTTGCATTCTAAGCCAAAAAAGAAATGCTACAAATGCTCGCGAAAATGGACATACCCCACTAGCTAGATCTCAGTGAAGTGAACTCAAAGAAATACCCAGCAAACTGTGTGCAGAACTAATCATATCTTTCAATCTCTTGAGCTCAAAGTCTTCATCTTTTATTCTGAACAACCAGTTCCTTCATCTGAAAATACCCATTTCACACTGGGATTAATCAGTTAAAGAACAGTACTCAGCTGAGACAAAAAGAGGTATAGATGCGTAAAAAGAGGGGTTTGGATCATTAAAATACCAATGTAAAGGAAAGTGATAACAAATACAGAGTACATAACAAAAAGAGAGTGGTAGGGCTAGAGAGAGAGAGCATGCCTTGTTGGGAGAGAGATGATGAGGGTTGATAGACAGAGAGCTGCCAAGGCTCTGTTCATGTCCACTAAAAAAGCCATTTCCATTCACACTCATATCATATTGGTTGGTTACTATACTGTAGTTTTTTGTAGGAAGGTATGTGTCCTGCTGCTCTTTCTCCCTCTCTCATCTGTCTCTCTCTAACTTTTCTTTTTGACGTTACCTTCAAGGCCAGTGCTTTGAACACTCCTTTGGATGCCCAACTGCGAAAAGACAAGATTACCCTTAAGAGACAACTGTTCAGATGCATTTCCAGGGGCATTTTGGGTACTTTGCTGGCTCTGCTAAGAGATTACAGTAAAGAATCACTGACACAATTTGATTATCTTAATGTTATGGGGAATCTGAATGTATAAATTTCTGTTTGCTTTTTCCTACAATAAGTGTTTGTTATAGTTTACTAACATTTTAACAAGATTCCAACATTGAATAGTGTTTTGATACTATCACCAACCGGCTGGCTTAATGAGTGACTATTTGGAGTTTTCAGTTCAATGCATTAGTTAAAGAAAGTATCTAAAACGAGAAATACTACAATGCACGATACTATTTGGGCGAGCACGGTATGCACTCATTGAGTCGCTTCAAATTCATAACGTTTTTGCATAGAAACTCGTAACTTATTGTGTGACTTCATAGCATTTAAGGAAAGATTCACAACATTCATAGAAATGCATAATAATTTTACGAATTTAAATTTTTCATAATGAAAGTATATCCAAATGCTATGAATTGCTATTCAAAAGTTATTACTTCAAGACTGATGTTATCTATGTTTGTGCTAGATGTTAACGAGTCAAAGGCTATTCAAAGGGTGAATAACAACGTACATACCCCAATAAAAGGTGTATTGTAGCATTCCCCTCTACGAATGCAATGAGATCGTAGTTTTGTTCTTGCATAACTATGGTAAGGTTTCCTCCACATGACTAAATGTAGTGGTAACCGAAATAGTCCAAAAAGATGTATGGAGCAGTCTATCTGTATATGTTCTTTCGAAATAAATAAAATCTCAATATTGGATGAGAGGTCCTTTTATAATTGCATCATCCCCTAGTCCGATTACATTCACATTTAACACCCCAAAGATTTGAAAGTATGGTTAGGTTTCGAATTGACAAGTATGCCCATTATGGGTGACATTCAACCTATTGCTTGATGATCAATACCCTACCAGTGTTCACCATGGTCTTGAATGGAGTCACAGGATGAGTGGAATTTGTTAAATATTGATTGGCAAGAATTATGAGTAAGGAATTTTTTTTATACCATAACACCCTCTCGTATTAAGTGGGTATCATGTATGTGTAGATCTCACTTCATGTGAGAACGCCGTTACGGTAATCGTGAAATTGGAGAAGATTAAATCTAGATTAGTTGAGGAAAACACATGCATCATAATTACCTGTCAAGTACTTATCAAATTTCGTAAATCGTAAATTAATGTGGAGAATTTCTATTCCCGAAAAACTGCTAGACTAATCTCCCTAGAAAAACTGTCCGAGCAATATCACCCAGCTTACGAAGTGAGTTTTTTTTAAATTTTTTTTTGAATTTTTGCTCTAAATATAATTGATTAACCGGAAATGCAATTAATAAACAAGTGAAATCTAGTGACAAGAACACTAATTAATAACTGGTCATTTTCCTCAGGCGAACTAGGGGATGGTGCTGTGCACCCGTCGCACAGCACGGTGTTGTGCGGCATCCAATCTGTCTGTTCGGCAATTTATTGATCCAAATCTTATCTCTACCTTGTAACAGCCGAGCCGTTTGTTGCTGAGATGAAATCTGGACCATGAAATTGCCAAACGGATAGCTCGATGTTATTGGTTTTTTTTTTAATTGATCCAAATCTTATCTCCACCTTGTAACATCCAAATCTTATCTGAACACTAATTTATTGGTTTTTTTTTTTTTTGCAGTGGTCGATGTTCTCGAAGAGTATTAAAAATGAATGAGTTGGAATACCAAAGCGAACCTGAAAGGGCTTGCAAACAGGCGGGCTGCAAATGAGCTGAGCTTTGTCGGGCTTGAGCTTGGCTCGTTTAATCAAGCCAAGTCTCCCTTAACGAGCCGAGCTTTCAACGAATGAGTCGAACTCCACTCGGCTCGTTTGCGAAATGAGCTGAGCTGAGCTCGCGAGCTGCTCGGTTCATTTGCAGCCTTGGGCAAAACTTGATTTTTTAAGTCCACGAAATGGACCGGAGAGGATCCATTTAAAAATAAAAATAAAAAAATTAGAAAAGGTTCATTTGAGTGAAGGACAAAAAGGTAAATGCAAGTGCATGGGGTTTGGGTTTTAGGTTTTGGCGGGATGGGTCGTGGTTCACATCGACCCCACGGAGCTTCCGATCCCAACACCAACATTGGGAGTGCACCCGCAGATCACGTGCTCACTGCCCAGCTACTGAACCCTTTTATTACTAGTCAAAGCTACTAAGCTATTGAAATGCTGACCAAATTTCTAATGCAACTTTGACCCATAACATAATAGTACTACTACTACCCAAATGTTAGAGCCAAATTGATAAACTAATGCAACTTTGACCCACAGAAGATGATCACTAGTTTGCATCAATGCCAGTGTTTTCAAAGCTCTAGGCACGTCGAGGCACCATGATCCCTTGGAGGCTGGAGCCTAGGCCTGTGTGTGTTGATGTGCCGCCAGGGTCCCCTGGAGCCTAGGCCTGTGTTTCATCGCTACGAGGCCCAAGTGTAGAAACAAGCTAGGATTCTGGTATAGGCAAAATTTTCAACGTAGGCAAATTTACTCAAGTTTCAAATACCATAGGTGTATTAAGATATAGCATCCACATCTTCAAATAAGTCCGATACGAACAAAAGCATGACAATCCGTGAAAAAGGAAAAAAGAAAGAGAGTCGCAGGCGTCCAGCATTAGAGTAATTAGTAGTAATAGTCTCGGTGATAAAGAACAAAAAAGAACATTGAAGGAGAAGAAAGAATAAAAATCTGAGCAGCTGATGTACTTCTATAGTACACAGAGAGCAGACCAGAGCAGAGAAAGAAGAAAAAGAATTACGAGTAGAAAACAGAGCAGACAAGAAGGAGAAGAAGAAAATCGAGAAGTGGAAGATCAAAAACAAAGCAGAGGAAGAAGAATAATAAGGAAGAAGTTAACTGGAATGGAACAAACTCGGCGGACCGTGAGGCGAGAAGTGAGGCACGCACTCAAGGGCCTCAATTGCGCTTCATGTACAAGCGCATCGCCTTGGGGTGTTGGTGCCTTTTAGAACACCAATCTACGCAACAACTCTCAAAACAAAACAAAAAGTTACAACTCTTAAAGACACTCCTTCGACCAAAAACGGATTGAGATCAAAATTTTGGAGGATCCACAACTTGTCATCCGAATGGTAATTCCCTGTACTGTCATGTAGTTGTCTGGGGGGTGTTTCCCGACAATTTCTGAAGATATTAGACTGATGTGCAAGAGGCTAGATATTAGACTGATGTGCTAACAAAACATAGGATGCATAAGGTCCAGAGCAAAAGACGTGAAGCTATAATTCCAACCACGGATTTACTCATGAAATCAAGAAGGCAATGCCGTATACCCCGCTAACGAAATACTTCCGACCTCCCAACTTTACACCCTGAATCTCCCAAGGTGCAGTTAGATGGTTAGAGCATCATACACTACATAAAGATCTGTACAACTGCAGACACTATTAGCTATATGCACATGAAGAAACCCTAAGGAAGTATTGACACAGTAATAAGCTACTCAGCATCGTCGGTTCTAGGCTTGTTAAATGATTTCTGGGTGTCCAAAACCGGCATATAGGCTTCGGTTGTCTTTCTGAAAACATCACCGCCGGCAGGATTATCAGAATCCTTAGGGCTGACCAACTTCTTCTCAACATCTTCAAACTTGGCAGTCGCCCATGGTGCGGTACCCACGCTCCTGACAGTACTCGGACCGTCGATTGTCAGCATTGATGCCTCGTCTCTAGAGGCATACCAAGTATGGCCGCAAGCTGTACACTCCAACTACAGAAAAACCAACCAAAAAATGACAACAAAAGATAAGTCAGCGGCAACCAGAAGAGATGGATCCTCAATACCGTTTCCAGGATTTGAGCTTTTTTTTAACTAAACCCTGTTTTAATACAGTTCAAGGAAAATCTTGATATACTAAACAGACGGCAAATTATAGTCTCCTTTTCCAAAGAAAGAACAGAAAAATGAAATGAAACTGCCAAAGCCAATGCATGAAACCCTCTCTAAATCCAGAAATTCACCAACCAAAACAAATCCTTTCTACAAGATTGTTTCAGAAAATAGAATCCAAGACACTGACCATGAGATCAAACATAAACAAACAAAAATCCTAAATTTAATGTAAGAGATATAATGCAAAATTCCTTTTATCTTCTCTTTTGTAGCGGGTGGAGTTAATAGGTTGAAAGGCTATAATCAGCCATAGATTTAACTTCTGGATGCTGCTTGTTAAAGCAGGTGGTGATAAATGGAAAAATCTATGCCTAATGAGGAGAAGGTTCTTTATTCAACACGGCCTCATTCTTTTTAAGTTCATGTTCTAAGGTTGTTCCGGGTTGTTCTGTGACAGTTTGGTTTGTCTTTTTAACCCATCTCTTTTCTTTTTAGCGGTTGTATTTGGGTTGTGCGGCTTGTTCCCTTTAGCACTCTTTTTTCAGTAACTACCCCTTTAGCACTCTATTTTAACGCAATCTGTCTTGGTGTATAATCTGCACAGTGCCAGTTAATCAATACCCGTCACCCATGCCCAGTTTCAGGAGGGTGATTCAATCAGCAGTTACAATTTACACCTCACTGGCTTCTCAGTTCTCGCTTCTGCACAATTTAAATTAGGACTGCTGATACGAAATTCAGTTCTTTGGCATGCAACATTGCGAGTTGAATAGACAGGGGAAAACATTGAGGACTACTTTTTCCTCTGAATGCGTTGCTTTCTTGAAAAAAAAGAGACATTTCCTGAATAACATGATCACATTATGACACAAATCCATGCATCGTGAACGTAAAAAAGCATGGTGAGAACTGATGTAATACATTTCTTATGGATTTATTACAGAGCTTCAAGCCCTTAAACAAATCCATTATTAGCAGCATTCATTATGAGAGATCATTTTGCACCAGTTCAACCACATAGATATACTGGCATTTGGTACAGCTTATTCATGGTAAGAGAGGAGGTGACAACAACCAAACTTCCTAAAGAAGAGGGAAAGAATGTAAGAACCTGATAACGTTCTCCATGTCCAGCTTTAATGATATCTATTACACCCACTTTTCTCTCCATGCATCTCTTGCAGCGAGCATCAGTCATCTGTTTCAAGAGTTAAACAAGTAACTAACCATATATCTAGTTTGCTAACTCACAATATCCCACAAGAGAAAGACTTGTGATTTGCACAATCCTGCTTAAATAGGGATGCAGTGAGTATGCAATGCACAGCATACTATCAGCAAATGAGACCCCGATGTCCAACGAAGGAATACAAAAAACATGCCTCAGTTTGAGTTTGGAAACTCAAAGAGAGTGCACTGAAATTGTTTTGTATTTAGTAATTACCTCTTTGATTATGCTGGTTTCTATGGTCTACCCACTTACATACATGACTCAAAATACAGTGAGAAAGCTTACTAACTACAACTAATATTACTGAATTTTGCCAAGCAAAAAAGTGAGAAAGCTGATTATTTAATCATTATGATACGGATTCCATATTGCCAATCGCGGGGAAGAGTCCTCCAAAAGAGTAATGAGATCAATATATCTGTAGCCACGTGATATGCTAAGCTTCAATCTATGTCTACTCATGTCGTGCATTTCTTTATAGGAAGTTGCATCGTCCAACACTCGTTACTGTCAAATGCTTGAAAATTTTCTTCCACGTTGAAGAATAGCACCAGATGGAGAGGGAAAAACTATACCTGCATGCGCTTTGGCTCATCAGGCTCCTTGCTTGCTATTTCCTCTGTAGTTAAACCCTCCTGGAAAAAGTAAATGAAAAAGTATAAGTATGTTTTCTTTATCTCGTAACAACCAAGCACAAACACACACACACACACACAAAAAACCAGATTGTAAGAGCATAAGGTGTCACAATTTATTTTGATTACTACTTGTATGCCTGCTATTCAAGGAAGTCACAACTATTCAACGCTTAGAATTATCTAGAGTCCCAAACGAATTGAACACAAAATATTGCAGTCAACACGACACTATTTGCTCACATTAGTCCCAGAAAAAGTTATGGAAAATAGTTCCCAATTTTATCATAAACCTAAAAGAAAGGTAAGTGGCAGGGCCCCCCTTTTTTGTAGTGGTTGCGAGATGCAGTTCTTGGTGGTAAGGACACAAAGGAATTGTCCTGAAGGTGTGAATACTACACGTTTTGTTAAAATAAAGCATCATAGAGATAAATGGTCATAAACAGACAAGGAATCTATCTGGTATTGAGCACATTTAGGAAGACTTCGCAACTCTCTTTAGACTGCTCAATCATGTGTAAAGAGCCACCAATTCTAGAAATAAGTACAGACCGTAGAGCTGCAACTAGAGGCCAATCATGCCCGAAAACCAATTCCAAGAAGCACATATAATAAAGAGGATACCTTCAACTCGTTAGGTGACATGCCAAGTATTTTCGACGGTTCCAACTCTCCATTCAGTATACGTCTCGTTAATAAAGCATTGCTCTGCCAAGTGTTCAAGAAAGAAAGGGAAAGAACAAATATAAGACGTCACAATCCCAGCACATGTATAATGAAGAACGACACTTGACACACACAGCATAGGAAGAATTCTTATATAATCTACATATGCTGACGATTTCTTCCCTCTGGATACTAGAAATCAAAAGCTCTCTGCTCTCAAACATACCAAACAGAGAGGCACAAAAATAAAAAATTTGCCCGTGTCGGAAGCCTGCTTCCAAATCAGACATTAATTGATATGTGTTTCAAGACAACTCCGCTACACTGAGCGGCAGTGCATGTGTTTGAGAGAAACCTCTAGTTACAAACCATTGTGACTCTGTAGACCATCCTGCTTAATTTAATGACAGATAAGAAACCCATAGGGATGCTTTTAAGTGAGTTTTCAGTCCATTCCATTTATACATAACAACTACAATGACTGCGATAACAAAACTGAAATTCAGAGAGGATCATGATTCATGCATGTGTGACACATACTAGACAGACAGTGAGCCAGCTAACCTTGAGATTGAAGAATAACTGCCTCATCTTTTGGTTATATTTCTGAAAATCTGAGGAAAGCGCATCATGCGAGGCTTGCTCAAGGGCAGTTACAGCGCGAACAGCAGCATCTGGCCATACAAAAGCAGTGCCTCCCTGTAAAATGCAACCAAGACACAATGAAATATCTGCCATCTCTGATCTCAAGTTCATAGGATACTACTATATTTGCGATGCAATACAATCATGCCAAAATCAGATGAAAAACCCCAATGCTCACAATTAAAATCTTCTCTTGAGATCCATTTGCACTTTTTGAGCAACTGTCACGTGCCTGATCAATGCCATGAGATCCGCCTTTCTCCTTATCATCAATCTGCCCATTGTCCACCGAACTGAACCCAAGTTGAATTCCTTGTAGAAGTTTATCTAACCATTTGTCGCGGTGTGTTTCACCAGTAAGGGCTTTAAATTTTGCTAAAATGGTGTAGTATTCTAAATCTTTATTATTACTTTTAACACTCCCTGGGGTTTCCGCTTTTAGAGATTGACCAGACTTCGTGGTTGTCTCATTGTCCCTTGAGACATCAAGAGGTGAAATTTTTGGTTTTCGCATCAGTCTGTTATTCTTCAACCGATCTTCCTGATCAGCAACTGCATCGTCTGTCTCAATATCAGGAAGATCCCCCAGTCTTGATAAGGTTTTCTGAACAAGAAGATCGATTTCATGTTGTTTGTTGTCTTCATAGTCTTTGTCTGTCAGCTTGAACAATCTCCTTTGTTCGGTGTCATACACCTTTTGCACAATAAATCCAGGATGCTGTTTGCGACTGGGGATCTGTTTGTTACGTGGGATAAAATGTGCCACACATTTGTGCATCACAGACTCTGCTGGAACCTCGTCGCGATGAAAACTGTAAAAGAGTTCTCTGGCATCCCTTGATTGCCAGTTGCCCCCTCCCTTTTTTTCTGCCTCCTCAGGACGGTAGAACCACTGTCCAGTTACCATCATGGATCCATCTCTTTTCTGACTAACATCCTATAAAGAGGCACCAAAAAAAACCCAACATAGGAGGAAAAGAAGGAAAAGAAGCATACAAAGGTGGTTTAATACTGTGAACTACACAATTTAAAAAAAAAAAAGTGCAATGCCACAACAAATTAAGTGTTGCCAAAAACTTATAAGCCTTGTACAATAAGGATGTCATCAGGCTCATGCCACAACAAATTAAGTGTTGCCAAAAACTTATAAGCCTTGTACAATAAGAAGGTCAACAAAGCCTGTTGACATCCATACTCAAAAAATTCTCACTTGATTCAAGGACAAAGAAAAGTCGGTATGGGCCTGATTTATAATATCAGAAAATGAATTCGAAAAGATTCCAGCCTCATGTAACCCGCTCTCCAGGGGTGGACAGACTAGAATCAGAGCATCCTTAGATGGAAATGCTTCACTGCCCAACCCTAGAAACTCCAGTTCCTTGAGATCAAAACAAACTTGAACATTTGAGGGCACGCAGTAACTCGATAAGCTATGTTAGAAAGAAAGTAATTCCTCTTTCATTATACCCATTATGTATCCAACTCAAATGAATGAGAACCGTGATGTGCTAAATTATAGAAACCAACTTCTTGTATGTAAATGAAAGTTAGGAAACATCCAGAGCATGTGATCACAACTTGTTGACATGAAAAGCAATGAACCTACTCAAGCCACAGATACAATCGGGAAACACTTCGAAGAACCATTGATAAACAAGGAGAGTAATTGATATAGCGATTACCTTAATAATCGCCACATAAGGCTTTTGATTTTCTGCCTCGGGAACTAAAAGCACAGGATCTTCCTGCACAAAACCCGCACAAAGTACCGCGATGGATAAGCCAAAAAGTATGATAAAAGCATGAAGAAATATGGTTTGCCACCTTTCAAACATCCAAAATGAAAGTATTGTTCAAATGCAACACACATTGTGCGTGTGCGGGATCGCAAGCGTGAAAACATCTTTCAAAAAGATCCCAAAGCAAGGATTGAGTGTGCAAGCGCAGAATAAGGATTAAGTGACCAGAGAAATGACCTAATCAAATTTATCGATTACGAAACAAGGTTTATTTCCTATTCCGTTTGACCCAAAAAAAATTCGAAAGAAGGGGGAGGTGACTCACGAGATCGTATCGAAGCCCGTCGTACTCAAAAGCGTCGTAGTGGTTCCGCCTCCCTTTACCCTTGCCAGAAACCCTAATAACGTCGCCGATCGGCTTGGCATCCTCCTGCACCTCCTCCTCGTTATCGCTTGCAGGCTTCTCTTCTTGTACTTCTTCTACAGCCTTCTTCTTCTGCTTCTTTCTCTCTCTGTCTTCTTCGTCGTCGTCTTCGTCCTTGTTGTTGAGCTTGAGCTTCTTCTTCTTCCTCTTCCTATCGTTCGGTTGCTCTTCGTCCGTCGTCGGTGAAACTGAACGCGGTGCCCGCGGCGGCAAGTCGTCCTCGTCGTCGCTCGTTGCCACCTGCGCGAACCGTCTGTTACCGCCCATTCTCTCCCTCTCTCTCTCTCTCTCTCCAGTATTCGGTTAATTGGGTTTTTGGGAAATGATTTTTGCCCCGAATAGAATATGCGTACATACATGAATGTAGATACAGTGCGTACAAACCAATTTGGGACCCGTCTCGGGTAAAAAAATATGATCCGAACCACTTTATTTTGTTCAAAATAATATGTGTTGGCTCCTTATCAAAAAATTCTACTTAATTGGATATGGGTAAATGCATTTACAAAACATCACTTTCTTTCAAAATCTCAAGAGCCCTGCACAAATCATTTTGAACGAAAGAGTGACTCGAATAATTTTTGTGGGATCCGAGACGGATCAAAATCCATATATACGTGTTGTAGGTACATTGAAAGAAGTATGTACCTATACCTCTATAGGGCGCTTTGCTGTACAGAATCTCCAAGTCAATCTTTACAGGATTGGGAAATCGTGTAGGGTGGAGTGCCTTAGATTGTAATACTGACGCGGCACATGGGATTAAAATATTATTTTAATGTGAATTGTTGATTAATGAGATCGATAGCTGTACGCCGTACTGTAATCCTTGTAGGCGCTTCGCCCTATAGGATTCCCAGGTGTTTTTGCATACACCTTTTATCGTTTGAGCATAAGAACACAATTTTAAAAAACATAACTTCGGACGCCAGTCACACAACTGTATCTAACGCCGTTCAATTCGCGTGGTCTCACACGCATCAAATGGCTTCCAACATAGTTGCGTCTCCCAGTCGTGTTTCTAGACTTTTTGCTATTGTTTTGCACTTTTTATTTTTATGTAGGTAAAATTACCAAACTGTCTTTACTTATTACTCTCTTTGTCCCAATTCTTTTGTCTCTTTTAAAAGTCCGTATCACTTTTCAATTGATTATATCTTGCAATATATAATATTTTATGTGATTTTGAAAACACCGTTTAAAAGAGCTCATTGAGATCTATCAAATAAAATCTATATTGCATATAATCAGTATTATCAATTAAAAGTTATAGTTAGTTTTTTAGCCAGTATTAACGCACTTATCACAATGAAGGGTAATTTTGTCAATCTCTGATAATAAATAGTAACGCAAAAAGAATTTTAGAAAATAGTGTAAAAAGCATTTCCCGTATTTGGGCTATTGTTTGCCCAACCCTGTTTTTGGATTATTATCTTGAAAGTTGAAAAATAATTTTTTTGGATTTTCTCTCCATTACTGCCCAGTCCCAAGTGGACCCATGACAGTTGATGTTTGATAGTAATTGACCAAGTGGGCCCATGGCAGGATAAAGCGAAAACCTCGGTAAAAGTGTAAACGAGCAAAATTTTAGAGTGTCTCGGCTTGGCTTGTTCAAAGCATAATGCACTCAAGCTCAAACTTTATTGATATTTGAGAATTCGAGATTGGTTCGGGTACTAAACGAATCGAGTCCCTGTGTACTAACTCTAGCTCGGAGCATAAAGGAGACAAAAGTTTTATTCTAATATCTGATCTGCTGAACGAATTGAGCGAGTCTTTAATGAGCTGCTCACAAACATCTCCATTTTAAGAGTGATGATTGAACTGTTAATTGCATGGTCTAGAGAAGTTCATAGCATAACGTAGTGACATGAATATTCACATCTCTGCACAAGCAAATGACTAGATAAAGATGATTTCGAACTTTATTCCAATGTCATTTTCTTTTTATTAAAGCTCGATATCCTGTCCAATAGACCGACTAATTGGGAGACAATTGGACAGACTAACCGGAAGACCAATCTCACCATAATGATGGTTCCGTATTGAAAAATAATAACTCAATTGCATCCATACGGGAGTTGAACCGTAAACTGTCCAGTCTCATTTTCTAAGCTGCATTTTCTGCACCAACACCCCCCAGATTTCTAGTATCAATTGGTTAAAAATGAGGGTTCTCACATTTCAATCATGGTTGTGATCACCATCTCGGTTCACTCTAAAATGCCTCTGTATAATCCAACAAGGATAAAGAAACAAAAATGTTACATAACCAAGGCTACATATCGAATAAAATATGGTGATTCCCAGAGCTTGCATCTGAATTCGTTCTACAAATTACGAAAAGGAAAATCCTCATCCGAGGTGCAGATAAATCAACCTATTGCTCATGAAAATGAACAAGAACAGTTATTTGCTCCTTTCTAGTCTCCAAAGTAGTTGAGCATTATGGACAAAATTGACCACCTTATATGAGAAATGGGATTGCTAAATGCGTGAGGCTTCGGTTGTTGCCACGCTCACTGTGCTCAGCAATTTCCTTCAGACTCGTCCAAGGTTTCTTCTTCCGTTTGTTTGACGTGCCGACAGATTTTTCTGCATCTAATGCAGCAGAATTACTTTCTGGTTCAGCTGCTTTCTTAGACGTAGATCTATTCCTTTTCCTTCTCTTTGCCTCCAACAAAGTTGTACAAGTGCTGACCGAAGGTGTTGCTGGAGTCTCTGTCACAAGATCCTCTGTGGTCATTGTTGGCAAGGCAATCTCATCTGTCCTTTTAACCTCAGGGTTGCTCATTGCAGGTTTCTCTGAGTTGACAGACTTTAGGACGATTGAGCGTGAAGATTTCGATTTCATGGGTGGTTTGGCCTTTGGAGGACATATCTCTTTCGTATGGCCTCGAGGAGTCCCTCTCTTCAGGTTTCGATGCGAGCAGAAGTGGCATGAGTATACGACATTGTTTTGGGTGGAAATATTTGGCCTTTTGTGTCTACTACGCCTTGCTTTTGCTCTATTCTTTTCAATTCGAATGGTACAATTGTATCCAGGCTGAAGAATGGATTCGCACCTGCAAAATGACACAAGAATTATTATACATCTGCTCTAGTCTAGAGAAACTCTCCCATGTACAACTCTCTGTTGACTAATATAAACTCTGGTTAGGGAAAAAAGGAGGTAGAACTGAGATATTCAAATTATGCCTTCCATTGCTATTGTGAAATGAGATTTTATAGACAAACATCAGCATATTTCCAAATCATTAGTGCCAATCCAAAACTTGTTTCTGATCAGATTTCACAAAAACTGGTTGGAAGTCCTTCATAACCACAATATGCCATGTTCAACTGAGGAGAAGGGCCTACATGAGTGATCTAAAGTCCTCGCCAATTTGCAACACGATCAGGTTCAGAACTGGCCATTAGGATACCATGACTGGTCATCTTACTTACCAAATAGTCTCATATTTGAGCCCACACAGCACTTCCCAAGGATGTACAGAGGTGAAAAGATATGTAGACGGCACAAAAAGGTAAACAGATGCAACTAAGAGGAATCGAGCAAAGAAGGCAAAGAAAAGAAAAGAAGAAGAAGGCGAAGAAAGAAGAAGAAGATGCAGCCTAAGTATGGTAGACACTGTATGCAAAACTGTCCTTCTCAATTGCAGAATCTTCATATCAACTAGTTGCAGCAGATTACAAAGTTCTGCAAATGGTATTCGCCATGCAAAAATGTTCAAACAAAGAACCATAAAGCAAGGCATGTTGGAGCGCTACCCAACTATTTGTCTGAGAACCATAAAGCAAACCAGTGTTTGGAGGGTTTCTCATTGTGTTTTTGCTCCCTAGCTAGGTGTGATTTTCTCTTTTCCAGGGCTTTCCCCTGCAGTTGATTCAGCAGGTCTTTTTCCCTGCTTCGTTCTGGTTGTAAGGGTTTGCCCTCTGATTTTTGTTTGTTTGCTCAATAGATGGTTTAATTACCAAAAAAAGAGTTAAGAAGTTTAAGATTCAAACTTTATTCCCCAATCCAAGCTTCATTAGAATGTTCATTGTATCGGGGGGTTTTTTCCTGCACTTCTTGGTCCCATTTTCTTCTTTTTCCTCCCTTGAGGGGAAAGAGAATAGAAACTGGAATAAGAAGGCAGCAAAGAAAATGAACGTTTGGCCCGTTAGGCTCGTTTATCAAACCTTTAAAATTGCCAACAGGCAATCACAGAGCAATGCAAGCGTACTAGCATGCATATTGTAGCCGATAACACATGCAGCAGGGCTGCTAAACGATCCAAGCCACCCAAGTTTGAGCTCGTGGCTTGTTAAAAGCTTGTCCACAAAAAAAAAAAAACAACAACTCAGAACGTATATTCTTATTGCTTAACAAACTAGCTACTACTCGGCTTACTCTGCTCGTTTGACTTATAGTTATGATGTATAAGAATTCAAGCTACTCGAGATCAGCGAGTTTGGCTCGATCAAAACTTGTTTGAGATAGACTTGTCTCATAAACAAGCTAAGCCATAACATATTTTGAACCTCGTTAAATTTTTCACACCATGCTTGAACAACAACCCGCTCGGCTCGTTTATCACCCCTACACATACTACACACACATACATACTGTAACATACATACATACATACATACAAAAATAATGAGAGAGAGAGAGAGAGAGAGAGAGAGAGAGAGAGAGAGAGAGAGAGAGAGAGAGAACCTCTGGCAAGTAACCAACGATAGGTCAGGCGGTGCCCCCAACGCCTCACGAACAGCAGCCAATCTGTGCCCGAAAAAGGCACCCAAAGAAGGTATAGATGCTTCGCCGCTGGCCCAAACAGCGAGTTTTCGAAGGTGATCTAGTTTGAGCATGGACTTGGGGTTCACACTAGTTTTCCTCTTCCCAATAGATTCCTCTCTCAGTGTCATTGAAGGCATCGATCCAGAAGGGAAATTGGGTGGCTTCTTGTTTGATCGTTTCTTCCCCATCTTTTTTGCTTTCTCTCTCTCTGGATTTTTGGTCAAGAATGTCGTCGAACACCTTAGCTTTGTTTGGTAACACTGCCACTTTTCTGTTTCCTGTTTTCTACGGAGTATTTGTTGAAACCAATTTCTACTTTTCCTAATAAAAAAAGTGAAAGCGGAAAACATGTTTTGTCAACTGTTTTTTAAAAAATATATATGTAAACATGAATTTTTTTTGACTGAACAGCCGAAACTTCTCATTAACTTCCAAAACTCAAAAAGTCGGAATTACAGAGATTAGTAAGACTCCCCTATGAAAAGCTAAAGCTATCCAGTGAGCAACTCTATTACACTTCCAAATTATTCCAATAGCTTACGGATCTACTATATTCACATTGATCAACAGTCCAAAGAAAGCCAATAACTTTGGATATCTAACATGGACAAAGATATTTGCTCCTCCAGCTAATCATGTGACTGATTTTGACAAGTCACAGAGCCAAAACTGAGTCCGCTTAGAAGGATTCAAATCGATTAGCAGTTAAAGAATATCATCAAACATGAATTCAAGGATTTGGATTCCTAATCCATTCGGGCCTGTGAAAGGAACAACCAAAGCCAACAACGAAGGGAAAAACAAGTACTTTACATCTCTTAATCCAGGTAAATCATTAAGTAATCATCATATTAGATTCGACCCGTCAAGTTTTACAAAGATACACAAGGAAAATCAATCCTGTTGCCTTTACTATCAAAATACAGCACTTACAAAAAAAAAAAACCCTATCATGTTGCCTTTCTTTCATGCAGTGAACACAAGGGCCAAGATTTCGCAGCCTCAAATGCTCAAATCAATGCCTTTTTTCACACAAGCACAAATACAACAGTGACGCTTCTACACGAACGATACCAAGAACAACATATCAAGAACATCACCGTGCAATAGTACTCACCGTACGTATTCCGGTGATCAGAATCCTTGGACGCCAAGCGTGGTCAAATACTAGTGATACTTCTCTGGAATCAAACTACAGCAAGTCATATATTAACGAAATGTTAGAAGAAATCATTTGCAATAGATGAAAGGTCAACTACCCCAATTCAATCCCAAACATGGGACTAATATTTCAGAAAATTATTGCCCAATAGTACAAATGATTAGATTCAGGCAAACTGTAAGTTATAAATATGCCCTAGTTATTGAAAAGAAGCTGATTTCACAAGGAATGAGAAATCAAACAATAACTGATAAATAGCACAAAAAGCTCAAATAAGCAACAAAAAGGATGGATAAGCTGTTAGGGTTTGCAAAATCACATCTACTAACAGAGTTTTAACCAGAGAGAGAGAGACCTAGAGAGAGAATCCAAGCCTCGTAGAATCCAAGCCTCGTAAACATGGGCCAAGATTTATGTTGAAGATCATCATCAAGCCAATCAATCCCATAATTTGAGGAGACCAAGTTGACCCATGTGACCCTAAATTTACTCCTCATAGACTCATATCAGACCTTGATATCCTTTGTTTTCCTAAATTGTAAATACGTTTTAGATTTGGTCTTGTATATATATTTGTTGTAGCTTGTAAATCAATTTAGAGTGTTATCAATAAAAGGTCTAACTTTTTAACATGGTAGCAGAGCGGCACCGATCTTGGTGACCGGAATTGCTTGTCAAGTCCAGTAGAATCTACATTGAAGAGTTTCTAGACATTGTCAAGTCATCCTCAACGGCAACATTGCCTTTGTGAGGTTTATAGACATTAATCCTCATAGAAAACCTCACTGCCATTTCACCGGGAAGACGGAAATACTGGATTGTGATATTCTCAAGACCAAAATCCATCCAGATTTTGATCTTTGTGGCTACCAAATTATTCTGCTAAGTTCTCTTTTATTTTATTTTATTCTATTTCCTTCGTACTTACATGATCTTTACTTCACAATCCTTGTCTTATAGCATCAGATAATGGCAAACTCAAAAAGGACTTCATCCTCTATTATTCATGCTGGTCACATCTACTCTCTCGAGTGAAGCACTTTGCCTTTCGTCCTCTCTTGATCACACTCCGTGGATCCTTGACGGTGGAGCTACTGATCATATGGTTTGCTTCCCAACTCATTTGACCTTGTTGCTACCTGTGAAGGGGCGAACAGTCACATTGCTGAATGGAACCGTAGCACCTGTCACACATATTGGGTCCATTGAATTTTCTCCTCACTTAATTTTAACTAATGTCATGATCTCAGATATTGATTCCTCTGATTTTGATGAGTGCTTAGTCTGTCGTTTAACAAAATAAAAAAAGACTCCCATTTTCTTCCCGTACTTTCATCTGTCTCACCTTTTGAGTTATTGCACATGGACATTTGGGGTGGTTATTGAACTCCTTCTTTGTGTGGGGCTCAGTATTTCTTAACCATTGTAGATGACTACACTCGTTGTACATTGTACATGGGTCTATTTGATGCGTTGCAAATCAGAAACACAAGGCCCTTTTGAAATCCTTTGTACAACTTGTCGAGACCCAATTCTCTTCAAAGGTTAAGATCATTAGGACTGATAATGGGTAGGAATTTAACATGGCAAACTATTTTTCAGAAAAAGGGATTATTCATCAGTCAAGTTGTGTATCTACCCCACAACAAAATGGAGTCGTGGAAAGAAAACATGGTCACCTTCTTAATGTGGCACGCGCCTTGCTTTTTCAAGCCAATTTACCAAAATATTTTAGGGGTGATGCTATCCTAACTGCACATACTTGATCAATAAAACCCCGACGCCCATTTTGTCCGACAAGTCCCCATACGAGATGTTGTTCAAACGGAAACATTCTTATAGTCATTTGAGAGTTTTTGGGTGTTTGTGTTTTGCTTCCACACATGCACAAAAACCATCTAAATTTGATACTCGCTCCACACGGTGTGTTTTTATTGGTTACCCAGACCCTTATGGGCAAAAGGGATATAGAGTGTTTGATATTGATAGTTACAAGGTTTTTGTTTCACGTGACGTCACCTTTTATGAAAATAAATTTTCCTTCTCTAGCATTATTGAGGAACCCAATCATCCTGTATTGCCTCTTCCTATTAATGAAATTGATGAGAATATTTTACAAATACCATCAACATCTCCATTTCGACTTCATAATGTTAGCCCTTCTAGCTCAAAAGTGTCCATTCCTCTGGGTGATATTCCATCACCAACCCCATCTAGCGTGTCAAAGCACACTTCTAGCTCATATTGCCCTGAACCAATTCTATCGAGTGACCCACCGCAAATTACCCGCCAATCAACTCGGCCCACTAAGCCCCCTGGTTACTTGCGTGATTTCCATCTTGGGCATAGTCTCCCGTCCCGATCATTGGACTCGGCTATGGTTACTTCCAGCGATACTTCTCATCCCTTGTGTAATTTTCTTTCTTACGAGCCTTTATCTCCTTCTCACCATACTTTCACAACTTCTATTTCCCTAGAAACAGAACCTCAGAATTTTTTGCAGGCCATGCAAGATCCAAAATGGAGACATGCTATGTGTCTCGAAATTGATGCTTTAGAAGCCAATCAGAGTTGGACTTTAACTTCCCTTCCACCTGGGAAGAAAGCTATTGGCTACAAATGGGTCTACAAAATCAAATACAATCCTGATGGCTCTGTGGAGAGATATAAAGCCCAATTGGTTGCAAAAGGTTACAACCAAATAGAGGGTTTGGATTATAGCGAGACATTTGCTTCTGTTGCCAAGTTAGTAACCGTGTGAGTCTTACTCGCTTTTGCAGCAACTCAGGGCTGGCATCTCCATTAACTTGATGTGAATAATGCCTTCTTGCATGGTGAGCTTGAAGAAGATGTTTACATGGCTCTTCCTCCTGGTTTCGGACAAAAGGGGAAAACAAGTGTATGCAAGCTTAACAAATCCCTCTATGGTCTTAAACAACCATCAAGGCAATGGTTTTCAAAGTTATCTTCAGCACTCATTGATGCTGGTTATAAGCAATCTAGGGTAGACTATTCACTTTTCATCTGATCTCAAAATAGTAGTTTTACTGTTGTCCTTGTTTATGTGGATGATGTGATCTTGGCAGGAAATGATGTGGAACAAATTCAAGAAATCAAAAGATTTTTGAATGATCGTTTCAAGCTAAAAGACCTTGGGAATCTCAAAAACTTCTTAGGCATAGAGGTTGCCCGTTCAACAAAAGGAATTTACTTGCCGCAAAGAAAGGATGCACTTGAAATTCTTGAAGACACTGGATTCCTAGGAGCAAAACCAGCAGATTTTCCAATGGAACAAAACCTAAAGCTTAATAAGCTTGATGGAAAACTTTTGGAAATCCTTCTACTTATCGTAGACTTGTGGCTAATTTATTTGACCATTACAAGGCCAGATTTGGTGTATGCAGTGCACGTGTTGAGTCAGTTCATGGACAAGCCATGTATACCTCACTTGGATGCAGCACACCGCGTATTAAGGTATATTAAGCAAGCACCAGGCCAAGGTATTTTGTTATCCGCCGCTAGTCTGGTTCAGTTAGAGGCTTTTTGTGATGCAGATTGGGCCAGTTGTAAAGACACGCAGCGGTTGGTAACTGGATATTGCATTTTACTCGGCCAGTCACTTATTTCTTGGAAAACAAAGAAGCAAACAACTATGTCACGTTCTTCTGCTGAAGCAGAATATAGATCAATGGCTGCAACTTGTTGTGAGGTTACTTGGTTAAAGCAAGTATTGGAAGATGTAAAGGTAAATCACTCCCAGCTAGTCAGGTTATATTGTGACAACAAGGCAGCCATCCACATTGCTTCAAATCCAGTTTTTCATGAAAGCACGAAACACATTGAAATTGATTGTCATGTAGTTCGTGAGAGAATCCTAGCAGGAATCATCCAAACAGCTCATGTGTCTACAACTCAGCAACCGGCTGATCTTTTCACTAAATCTCTAGGTTCAAATCAGTTCCATTTTCTACTGTGCAAGTTGGGTGCTATGAACATACCCAATACCTGAGGGGGAGTGTTGAAGATCATCATCAAGCCAATCAATCCCATGATTTGAGGAGACCAAGTTGACCCATGTGACCCTAAATTTACTCCTCATATCAGACCTTGATATCCTTTGTTTTCCTAAATTGTAAATACGTTTTTGATTTGGTCTTGTATATATATATTTGTTGTAGCTTGTAAATCAATTTAGAGGGTTATCAATAAAAGGTCTACCTTTTTAACAATTTCGCAGCCTCAAATGCTCAAATCAATGCCTTTTTCATACAAGCACAAACACAACAGTGATAATCCTACACGAATGATACCAAGAACAACATATCAAGAACATCACCACGCAATAGTACTCACAGTGCGTATTCCGGAGATCGGAATCCTTGGACGCCAAGTGTGGTCAAATACTAGTGATACTTCTCTGGAATCAAACTGCAGCAAGTAGAAATCATTTGCAATAGATGAAAGGTCAACTACCCCAATTCAATCGCAAACATGGGACTAATATTTCAGAAAATTATTGCCCAATAGTACAAATGATTTGATTCAGGCAAACTGGAAATTATAAATCTGCCCTAGTTATTGAAAAGAAGCTGATTTCACAGGGAATGAGAAATCAAACAATAACTGATAAAAAGCACAAAAAGCTCAAATCAGCAAGAAAAAGGATGGATAAGCTTTTAGAGTTTGGAAAAACCGCTTCTACATAACAGTTAATTAGAGAGAGAGAGACCTAGAGAGAGAATCCAAGCCTTGTATGGAGTTCGTCAATCGATGGATCGAGAGAACACAGAGAATTTGTTTGGAACCGTGTTCCGGAAAAACGCTATCAGAAAGAATTTTTTCAACGTCCCAAAAAACAAGTAACGCGTGCGTAAGAGACGCGAGTTTAGTACTGACTAGTCTTCTCAGTTTCAACCTGCGAAGTGCCAAAAAGAAGGCCTCTCCCCCTTTTTCTGGGAATTTTCAAACTTATTTCGGAATTAATTTGATGATCCGATTTGTCCAAATTGTAAAACATGTTAATTACGATGATTCTGAAAAGTAAGAATTTAGTCGAGTACCAATTGGTCAATAATCGGAGAAGATATGTTACGAAAAAAATTGAAAAAAAGTTAGCTTGACACACTTGATTATAACCTTATCAAGCTAGAAAAAATGAAGGCGGCTTATCTTGCCTTTTTTAGCAATTTTACACCCGACTTTGGAATTAATTTGATGATCCGATTTGTCCACAATGTGGAAATTGTCAATTAAAATTATTCTGTAACTGATTAATTCAATCTGATACCTCTTGGTCATTAATCGGAGTAGATATGTGTCGAAAAAAATTGATAAAAAGTGAGACGGGTGCACTTGATTTCTCCTTCTCGCCGTCGTGGTCCGTTCACCGTTCCAAAAAACAAGTAACTCGTGTTCAAAAAACGCGAGTTTGGTCATGACTGGAATTCGCATTTTCAACCTGCGAAGTGCCAAAAAGATATTTCTGGGAATTTTCAAACTTATTTTTGAACAAGTTTTTTGATCCGATTTGTCCAAATCGTATAACAAGATTATTATGGTGATTCTGAAAAGTATGAATTAGGTCAAGTACCAATTGGTCATTAATCGGAGCAGATATGTTGCGGAAAAAATTGAAAAAAAGTTACGTGGCTACACTTGATTATAGCCTTATCAAACTAGCCTTCTTCTCCTACCTTTTTTTGCAATTTTAGACCTTACTTTGCAAAAAATTGGATGATCCGATTTATCCACATTGTGGAGCTTGTCAATTAGAATTATTCTGTAGCGTATCAATTGAATCTAATACCTCTTGGTGTTTAATCGGAGAAGATATATCTCGAAAAAAATTGATAAAAAGTGAGCCGGGTACACTTGATTTCAACTTGAAAGGACTTTTTTTATTTTTTCCCTCCAACTGGTCGTCGCGGTTGGTTATAACAGTGGCAAATCCAAAGTCGACCCTCGCCCCCATCGACCCGAGTTCCGGTGTCCATTGCAAATCCCTCCGTTCCGAAATGAGAGTCTATCGGTATCCAAGTCTAACTCACCCACACTGCCAGAAATTGATGCAAGGTATATCATGCCTCCCACGTGTTTGACATTTGGCTTATGAAAGAAGTTGTTTTTCGGCCTATGGGTTTTGTGAAATCTTGATTCAAAAATAAGCAGCACCATCGGTATCCATAGCTTTGAACCGATTCTTGCATCTGAAGTTTTCTGGGTTCTCACAGATGAATGAGAACAAAAAAAAAAGAAAAAAAGATTCAGTTTTGAATATATTTGCAGCTGTTTTTGATTCATTCTATCATAGTGCTTCTGATTTCGATTAACACAACAGGTCGATTCCTGCAAGTCCGAATGATCACGTTGAGATCCTTTGGGAAGGATTTCCTGCAAAACAAGTCCAAGGATCCTCAATGCTCTCTTTGTCAAAATGTGATGGAGTCACATGCCCATCTCTTCTTCGATTGCTGCTTTTTCTTCTGTGATTTGGCGGCAAGTTTTAGATCATAATGATTTGGTTAGACCTCTTCTGCCTTTATCCCAAGAACTGGAATAGGCTGCTCAAAACAGAAGGGGTAAATCTCTTCGTGATACAATGTATAAGCTGTCGTTAGCAGCTTTCATTTATGTTCTTTGGGGAGAGCTTAATCTTCGAATCTTCCAAGGAAAATCCAGGGATGTGAATGGTGTACTTTCAGAAATTTTCAACTCTGTTAGAGCAAAAGCGAGCTCTTGGTCTTCAATCCAATTCTCTGCTCAGAATTGTCAAATTTGCGACGCTTGGTTGCTGGATTCCAGAATTTTCGCTGTCAACAATTGTTCATAGGCTATTTTTGTTCATAGGTGGCTTTGATTGATGTTGTAGTTTCGGGGGTATGCCCATGTGTTCTCTTTGTAGCTTTTCGTGCTTTTAATAAATTTTGCTTACCAAAAAAAAGTCTAAGGACCGATGGTGTTTCCGGTCGTGGACCCAATAGGCAAAAGAGAGAACGAATGCCAACCGAAAAGTGTAATAGTGTGCGTACCTGTTCCATCCAAGTCGTGGCTATACATATAGAAGTGCAGAGGGTGGTTACGTGTTAGTGGGTCGTGATCATGGGATCGTAGGGTGGTTAAGCCGGAGTATGTCTGGTTCATTAACGGAGTGATGGTACTGAGATTTGTAGGAGAACGTGGAGAGTGGTGATTCTAAAACTAAGGCAAGGCCTGGAACGGTGGCGCCAGAGCGTGCCGACCGACCACTCGTGAGCCGAGCAGAATATGACTCACGCAGCCAACCTTGTTTGTCGAGCAGAAGTTCCTTGACACATGACACATTTCAGAGCCCGGCGAGGCGTGTCCAAAAATATACTCATGAGTGACTAATACCAAAGAAAGTACCAGACCAATGATATTCAGGAAGAAATAGCCTTAATCATTGCCTTTAAGTAGTTGAGTTTTTGGATTCCCGTTTGCAGGGCTCATACAGTAATCAAAGTTATTTGAAGCTCGTTAAATTATGAAGCTAAGCTCGGAGAACTACTTCTCGATTGATTGACAAAAAAGGAAAAAAAAAAACTTCTTGATTGTTTGGTTTTTGACTCTTTTGAAATTTAAGACACTAGATATTGGCTTGTGTCCAATTCGATTAAAGCTTATTTTAACCTAGTGTACGCTGGGAAGTTTGTCCACTTGGATTAGAACCACCTTCTTATTTGGAAGAGAAAGATCTCGTCTCGATCTACCAGCAGGGATGCAAATGAGTCGAGCCGAGCCAACCGAACCAAATTCAATGAGCTTTAATTGTATAATCAAGCTAGCTTTTGGTTAGGTATGAAGGATTCGATCTAAATAAGCTCTTAACAAACTGATCTTGAATCGAGCTCGTGGAGTTTTTGATTCGTATTTTTTGCTTCCCAGTTTGCTGAGCAAAAGAACCACAAACTTCTTCACTCCCCTGCAATTAGTGGCTGTTGCTAACAGTTGACTCACACCAACAACTTCGAGTTTGGTGTACTCACCGGCGGAGCAAGAATTTTTACAAGCGCACCAACATTTCTTCACTGAGGAAAGGAGAAAGAATGACATAAGATGGGAAACCAAGGAAAGCAAGACCACACAGGGAATCCAGGGGGAAAAAAGGAAAGAACAAGACCACAGCAAACCAAATGACTGGTGAATAGAAAATCCCAAGCCTATTAATCCGATTTCTATCAAACCATCACCAAAAAAAAAAAAACAGTTGTAGGGAAGCACTAAACGTAACTAACTGTGTTATCGTCGTCAAACCAAGGATGCAAAAGCAACAAGATCCATCACCTATTCACAGAAGAAAAATTAACTATAAAGGTTTTGAACTATAAAGACAAAAAACAACTAACAATTAGCCATCTGCATTCTGATCATTCTACTATACATTTGATTCCTCCTTTCCTCAGCTGCTGCAACATTGGTTTTACAGGCTTACCTGGCACAGAGTCACGTAACACTTCTCCCTCCGATTATTGGCCATCTCCTCTTCGGCATTGGTTCCAAACTTGCATATGTCGCGCCGGAATTTGAAATCATTATTTTGATGTGTAATGATCTCATTTTCACTCACTTCAGCACCATCATTTGTATTCTCCATTCCCCTTTTAGCTTCAATACACAATTCAACCGAATCGACATAATTCTTTTTTTTTTTGGTTGTGTGGTCATAATCGACATCATTCATTTCTTGTTCATGGTGGAGGAAGCTGAACATTCAAATGAATTCATTTGAATGTTCAGCTTCCTCCACCAATGCCTCAGAATTGTCAGCATTTTTGTTCAGTGGTTGGTCTCTGCTATTGCCTTTTCCTTTGCTTTGTGCTTTCTTCCTTGTAAGTGGCGCTTCAGATCAAGCTCACATGTGACAGCGACCTTACACAGAGAACAACTCCACAGTTTCTGTAACTTTTTACTCAAATTGACTGAGGGCGTATGTTGACAAATTCAGTTATTGGTGCCTCAGATTTCCGCTTTGCCCAGAAACGCTCGAGTCCAAAGGCTTAGCCTGCAGCAAAATAATATGCAGTAACCACAAAACAAGTTACACAAAAAAATATAGATAGATAAAGAAGATAATCATGATGTGGGGGAGGGGCAGCAGATTGCAGATGCAGATCGAGTCTTCATATGGATCTCATAGTCTCATGCCAATTAAAGGACCTAGGTTTTATTAGTAACTAGAATCTCATATATTCTTCCCAGTCCAATGTGGTAAGTGGAAATGGCAAAGCAGATTGTAAATTGAAAAATGCAACGGTGGAAATATGGAATCCCAACCCCATATTGGGTTCCATGCACTTCAATGCGTATATGATTCTTCCAACGTAAGTTTGCAAGTGAGGCAGCATGAATATGAAACTACTGAAATGTGGCTATCATATTGTGTCTCTATGAATCCCAACTCTTCAGATACGAGGCATGGAATGGAACAGACCCAAAAGCCGGGTATGTAAATCTGGGCATGTCCCAATCCGACACAAGAAAATGTAGTCGTGTATTTGGTGCATCGTAATGCTTCTAATGAAAGAACATATGAGGTTATACTGTCAAGAAATCTAGAATTGAAACTAAAGGAGGTGGTGAATAAAAGGGGGAGAATGCTCTCAAAATAGGAATCAACAATAAGATAAACACTCTCTTCTTCTTCTTCTTTTTGTATTTTTGAGCATTGCAGAAACTCTAAGCGTCGTCGTCGTCGTCTTGTTTTTCTTGATAAGTACTCATTTCATTCAAGACCAAACATACAAGTTCTTAGGGGCATACCCCAGATACAAACCAAGTGAATGATGCAACCACCCAATGAAAGGTAGACAAGGGAACCTACGTATGACATCCAATGGTATTCACTTGGTATACAGAACACGCGCATGATGCAACAGAATGGGGTAGCCCATTTTCCCCTTGTAGATCCAGCGGTAGTTGATGAAAAATGCTCTTTAAATTTTCTTTATTTAACCTATTCTATAAGGAAAAGGAAGCTTCTGTAGGGGAGGATAAATTTAAGAGTCCCTTTTCATATAATTTCAGAAAAGTAAAATCTAGTAGTTCTTAGCATATGTTTCCCTGGTTGAATTAAATTAGGAATAAACATGACTAGAGAAAAAGTAGCATACTGAAAGTTCGGAGAACTCCAAAAATCTCCTGCGCAATGAAGGTAAAATTTCAGACAGAAGATCTCAAAAACAGTAGGTTAAAACGGAACCCAATTGGTCGAAGTAAGCGTACATAAACATGAGCAGATACAAAACTACAAACAGTTACACAAGGCACGATAAAATAGAAATTAGGAGTCTAGACTCTAAAGGAATTCCCCACTCTTTCACTGAGTAGTCATCCATAGGGCATTTCCAATCCTGCAACATACTTTGTTACCAAAGTCACAGGGTATAGTACGAGTCAATTAAATACTACAGTATGTATCATCTTCTTAGGCCTCGTAAACTTAAATCATTTTAACTTGGCATATATATTCTTTTGCCCTCATTACCCGTGAAGGTCTACATTGCCCAATAGCTCACCTAATTTTTCAAGTAATCAATAACAAACCCCACTTTAGGAGATAGTTGCAACTTATAAGCAAATGACAGATACCGCACAGTAGATACAAAGAGATGCCACCTCATTACCAAATACTAAATGATTTAGGCCTTGTTCCACTAAGGTTCTTAGCAGCTATCTATGCACGATATTCATCCATTTAGTAGAAATAGAAAACTTCAACATTCCAATTTAATCAAGAGTGACCAGCTAACTTTTTTTCAATTTTTTTCAGAACATATCTTCTCCGATTAATAACCAATCGGTACTAGACTGAATTCATACTTTTCAGAATCATCGTAAATAACATGTTATACAATTTGGACAAATCAGATCATCAAATTAATTCCAAAATGAGTTTGAAAATTCCCAGAACAGGGAGAGAGGCCTTCTTTACGTCACTTCGCAATTTGAAGATGAGAAGTCCATTCAGTAACAAACTCGCGTTTCATACACACTTGTTACTTGTTTTACGGGCCGGTCTAGCGGCAATCTCTTTGCCGATTCAAATCCCTTCCTGGATCAAGCGAAGACCAAAAACCCTACCAGCTCATTTGGATGGTGAGATAAGGAAGGAGGGCTCTTTCTCATCAAATCTCACCGTACACCATTTGGTGAGATTGGGTGAGATATGGAATGGTGAGAAATGAGGCAATCAAAACATTTTCATTTTTGAACTTTTCTCCCTCTTTCTCACCAAAAAATACTCAACTCACGATCTCAGGTACGCAGATACTGTCTTTTGGTTATGTTGATTGACTAGTTCTGTACGCATACCCGACATCCTATTTCGAGTTATTTCTTCTTGTTTCGATTAGTTCTGTGGAACCTCGAGCTCGTGATTTTCACGTGCTACAAGCTAGTAGAAATCACGAGCATGTACCTCGTGAAATTAATGATCTCGAAGCTAGTAAAAATCACTAGTCAAGAAATTCATGAGCGCGAGGTATTGGAGTGTCTTGAGCGTTGGAGGTCTAGATCTATTCATGGGTCTCGGGGTTAAAGCATTTTGTGCACTTTAGGTGTTTGTTTAAAGTTCTCAATGAATCCGGTACAGGAACCACGTAAAAACTAACTGAATGCATGTATTGAATGCATGTATATACATAAATCACCCACATAACTGAATGCATTTCGAGCTCAGCTTGCTTGTAAACAAGTCGAGCCTATCTAATTTACCTAACTTTACCTAATGAGCCTCTTGAAACGCGCCGAACCTATAGAATGAGCCGATCTTTTGCAGAACGACCCGAGCAGCTAGAATGATATTGAACTGGATATCGAAGTATACATGGCTAGTCATCGAGGTTTTATGCCTGTTGGTTGGTTTCACATCGAAATGGTATCTGTTTAGTATTGCTTTATCAATTAGAATGTATAATAAGCATGTACAACCTATTTTCCATCGCAGTGTGCCCTTTTCCTTTGAAAATAATGCACTCACATATGATTCGTGGAGGAACGTACATTTTCTTTTTCTTCTTGTTTTTTCGAAATCCGAAAGGAAAATCCTATATGTACCGACCAAAAATGTAGGGAAACCGTACCGACGGCCGTGTGCGGCCGTCTCCGCCCACCGGATGGCCGATCCGAGCCGTCCAATTTTTTTTTAAAAAAAATCCGAGGGGCCCAGCACGGGAATCAACGGCATCCGATGTGTGTAGGGTGCTTGATCTAAACACCCTATTTCCCGCGTTAGGCCCCTCGGATTTTTTTTTTTAAATTTTTGGACGGCTCGGATCGGCCGTCCGGTGGCCGGAGACGGCCGCGCGGCCGTCGGTATGCTCCGGTCGGTGCAAATAGCACCAAAAAGGTCTGAACTAATGAAATTCACGAGCTCCCACCTTCAGAAAATACTACACTTGGCTCTTATAGTTATAGTGCTTTAGGTTGATGGTGTCCCTGACTAAAATCTTGTGAAATAGATACCAGTGGTTGGGAACTGAGTAATCGGCGACCCCTCTTTGGCCAATGGACTCGGCCTCACTCCCCCAATGAGGGCTTGATTGAGAATCATTTTGAAGGATCACGTTTTCCTGGTGCTATCAAACATCTCATGAACGAAAGGTACTATTTTGCTCCAACAAATATTTGACGATGCCCTATGTCATAAACATAGCCTAAATTGGAATGTTGAAGTTTTCTATTTCTACTAAATGGATGGATATCGTGCATAGATAGCTGCTAAGAACTTTAGTGGAACGGGGCCTAAATCATTTAGTAGTTGAATATCGTGCATAGATAGCTGTTGTGATCGACTTTTTTTGCAGATGGTAAAAAAGAAGAAGAAAAGATTGAGTTTTGAATATATTTGCAGCTGTTTTTAATTCCTTCTATCACGTGCTTCTGATTTCGATTTACACAAGAAGTCGATTTGTTTCTTGAATGGTACTAAAATAGAGATAAATCTGAATATACCCTCGGTATATTGGTATTCTTTGCCTGATCACAGGTGTTTGATAAAAAGCCTTAATGAAAAATCAATTAAACCTTAGTAATTAATAAAGAGTTGTTTTCAAAAAAAAAAAAAAAAAGTAATAAAGTTGCCCTTTTAATATCTTCTTTTTTTGCAATTTTGCGGAGCAAAAGAACACGTGGTCTACTTGTGCGATGCAGAATCTTTGTAAGTAGTTTATGAGTAATATATTTTTGTGTCAGTTTTACAATCTCCGGAAACTATATAGCACATAATTTGATATTGAGGGTTGGAGCTTTGGGGTTAAATGCTAAATACAATAGACACGTGCGTTTTAGTTATTGAATAGAGCTACTTTGTTTGTTTGGTTTTTTTTTTTCCTTCTCTTTCCAAAAGGTTGTAGGCTTCAAACTTCCAAACGAGCTGAGGACCAAAATTCAATATGAGGGGATACAAACCCAAGTAAAGGAAAAAATGTTTCAGCTTAAATTCGATTCTTATTGTAATCAAGGTATCATATCATTCGTTTTTTTCTTCTTTTTTTTGTTAATTAATCTGGGTTAATGAATCTTAGATTGGTTAAGTGAATCACCTCAGGATAAGTCGGCATCTCCTTCACCTTTAGCTTGTGTCTTAAGATTTGAAAGTGAGGCTAGAGTACTGTTGATTTGTAGATGTTGATTAAAAACAAAAAAAAAAAAACAAAAAAAGTTTGCTAAAGACAAAATGAAACAATTGTCTTTTGAGTCGTCTTGATTGAACTTTTTTCAAAGTTTTTTTTTTCATACTTTTCTAATGTATATTTTTTTTGACGAATCATGCTCCTAATAATTTTGAGGAAAAGCCATGTAAGAAATCACGCCAAGTATATAATACCGAAGCAAATACCAGACTAATAATTTAGGAAGAACAAGGCATCTTTTGTCTTTAAGCAGTTGTGTTTTTGGATTCCTGCGTGCAAGGCTCATAAACATATCACGTTATTTGAGTTTGTGTTCGCTCATTAAAAGACCAAGTTTGAATTTTTTTTTAAAGTTTGTTAAATTTTTAAACCAAGTTAGAACAAGCTACTTCTCGGCTTGTTAGGATAATATCTCGTAAAAAATGTATGACACTCAATATTAGCTCATGTTCACTTCGATAAAACTTATATGAGTTTGGCTCATCTCATTAACAAATCAAGCTTGAAACATGTTTGTTAAGTTTTTAAACCAAGCTTGTTAAGTTTTTAAACCAAGCTCAAACAACCTCAAGCCAACTCATTCGGCTCATTTATCACCCATATCTGTGTTCTATTGGATAGTTTTCGGAAAATTAAATTGTCTCATTAGTAGGCAACAAAAGAGAGAATACAAATACGGTTAGAAATTAAAAACCGTTCAGAAAGATGAAAAGTTGGTTTTGGCTAATATTTGGTTTTCATTTTTTATTTTTTAATCAAGAATATTTTTCTTTTAAGTAGTTGTATTTTTTTTCATCGATCAAAAAAAATAGGAATCCTTTTCGTAGAGAAGAATTGAAATTGGAAAAAGCAAAGTTGGGCCAAAATGCTACACCAAGAGGACGTTAGAAACGAATTTGAAAAGGAGAGCACATGTTTGGTATAGATAAAAATGTGTCATTGTGTCGAACTTTAGTTTTCCCTGATTACCAAATCAAAGCACTTAATTCCACTTGAATTACCCTCACCTTTTAATACCCGTAAGGGCAATGTGTTCTGCTGGAAAAGATAGATGAAAATTCGAAAACTATTGTGATCGTTTTATTACAATTTGACTTGCACAATTATGGCATGTGCCTGGCCTCTAGTTTACCACTGATGTGCAGATACAATCACTGTTGTTTAGCGCCGAATGTCAACTGATGGAGAGCGGACACTTTATTTTTTGGGTGAAACTAGATAAGGGCCGTAACGCCCCGAAAATTCGGAGACATTAAAAATAATAATGAAAAGATTATTTCCACAAAAGAAATTCATAGATTTACTGCGTCACCATTTCAAAAGCAGATGTCATTATTTTACAACCGTTTCGAATAAATCAAAATATTACAATATCCAAATACACTTAGAAGCTTCCAAAATAAAGTAGACTTAAATTAATCAGAGCGACTATGCGCACGGAAACCAAGGTTTTCAGCTTCTTCCTCAGTAGGATTTAACTCGATCGAATCGTACGACACTTCTGTCCCATCTTCGGTACCTGGCATTTGAGTTACCAGGGCAACATAGTACCGTGAGCGATGACGCTCAGTAGCCAAAACCCACCCGAACCCATAACTTACAAGCAACGAGATATATAATAGGAATGCAATAAAAATAACATCAATGCAATAAAAATAACATCAGAAGATAACAAATCCATTATTTCATCACTATTCTTTAACCTAAGTGAAATCTCAGATCTTATCCACAGATCCGTTCCTACCCATAACCTCTGGCACAAACACTGGTGTGGTCCGACTCCCCTTTTCCAGATCCAGATGAAAGATACCTAAGTTATATACCTGGGTATCCCATCCGCAACCATAAGTTCGGATAAAACTTCACCGGCAACGCTCAAGCGCCGTCTAGCCCGGGTTGTGACGCAAGCACAATGCCACCCTTATGTCCCGTCCCAACATCCGAGAGCTGATCACCACCATGCCGTACCCAGGATTCGTAAATCGACACTTTCAACAAATCACAACCAATCAACCTCCAATAATTCAATCCCCGGATTCCTTGTCCGGAATCACAATCACAGCCTCTCACATTATCCATTTTCCTTTAAACTTACTTTCACGTCTAATATGTTAAATCCGCACATCGCAACCAACCCCGGGAACCTATTTGGCCAATCTATCAATACAATAACATTTCACACAATTCAACACTTTTCGAAACATGCTCATGGGCTATAACAACAAATAAATTTGCGATAAAAACAAATCATGCGATGACGCTAAACACGCGAATAATTTATCATACGTTAAATCTAATCATGCAATTCAATAATCCAACTAAACATACCAACATCCTAAAACTATTTAATCGTGCGACAACACTAATTATGCGATTAAAACAAATTAAGTTATTCCTTTTCTTTTCTCTTTTCTTTTTCGAAACTAAAGTCTACGATTTACTCTTAATCACCTCGGGACTTATAATCTTAGCCTTTAATACTCAAGGGTTAGATTTATGAGCTAATCTATTTAAGGGACTAAACAGCAAATATTCTAAGAAATTTTCAAATCCAGTGGCTACCATTTTCAGGAAAAACAGTGGGTTTCGGCCGGTTCGACCGGCGGCATCGGAATGAAACTAATTAACTTCGGGGCTTAATATTAACTTTTACCATTTAAGAGTTAGATTTATAAGCTCTTAAGTCACGACGGGTTAAACTGTAATTATTCTATTTTCCATTTCAAATTCCAGTACTGTTTTCAACGGAAATCAGTGGGCTTCCGCCGGACTTCGACCGGCAACGTCGGATTCGATTAATATCATACCGTAACGCTAAAAATCATAATAGAAACACAATATATACTTAGGGAGGTGAGTCCCGAACTACCTCTCGTCCGGTGATACGATTTTCGGAGGGATTTCAGCGGCGGCGGCGGAACTCGGCTGTTTTTGTGGCTGTTTTCCGGACTGTTTTGCAGCTAGTACCGGGGCCGGAACGAGCAGACTTTTCGGGCCCATTCGGAGAGAAAACGAAGCTGTGTTTCGGAGCCAGAATGGGGCTGATTCAGAGCTCGAAAGGATTTGATTAAAAGGTGGGTTTCGTGACTGGGATGGGCTGGTGGCGCCGGAGGTGGTGGAAGGAGAAGGTGTCGGGCGGTGAGGATGGGAGGCCGAGAGGGTGGTGGAGGAGATAAGGTTGTAAATAAGGTGATGTATTCTCTCTCTCTCTCTTGTTCTCTGCCAAAAATAAATGGGAAAGGAAATGGGGTTTACTTTTGCAGGGAAAAAGAGTATGCAGTGTAGGGAAAATAAATGGGTTGCTGCAAATGGCAGAGGAGAGGGTGGAGGTTCGGCTGATTTTGGGGAAAAAGGAGATGTGAGGTGATGGTGAGGGTTGAGTATGGGTTTAGTAATAGTTTGGTTAGGATTCTAGTTTAGGATTTAGTTGGATTAAGGTTTGGGTAAAATGATCCAGTGTGCACACACGCACACAATAAAGAATTAATTCATCGGGCACTTGCGCGCACAATCGATTATGGAATAAAATTTTGGTGTGACGACATAAATAATTTTTCGCATTAAATAAATTAACAAAAATAGTATTTTTGTTTTGATAATAATAATAATAATTTATTAAAAATACCGGGTCTTTACAAGTCTTTACAAGGGCTATGTGCTACCTCAAGTTTCGCAAATTCCTTAGTTACATACAAACTAGTTTATTATCAATACATGCATTCACTCTAAAGTAACATTGCGTTCTTTTTTTGAAGTAATAAAATAACAATGATTCAATGACAATAGAACTGAAAACATTGACCATTTTCAATAACGTACAACAACCTGAATACTCATAAACCATACAACAAATACATGGTATCCACAATGTACCTTACAAACAAATACACAAAGAATAAGCACACAGGATTACATAAAATACCTAGCTACATGCACTCACATGAATGAAGGGTCTCACTTACGCGGCACCGTACTCTTTATCAAGGATTGTTGATCACACCAGATACGTTAGTTTGTAGTATTTACCCTGGCCCGCAATCCACAAATCTTCAGCCCGAAATATAATCCCAACATGTTTTAATGTGGTCTCCAAACTTGTTCCGCAGCCATTTGAGGTTTTCAAACTTATTCCACAGCCATACCTAGCTACATGCACTCACATGAATGAAGGGTCTCACTTACGCGGCACTGTACTCTTTACCAAGGATTGTTGACCACACCAGATACGTTAGTTTGCAGTATTTACCCTGGCCCGCAATCCACATATCCTCAGCCCGAAATATAATCCCAACATGTTTTAACGTGGTCTCCAAACTTGTTCCGCAGCCATTTGAGGTTTTCAAACTTATTCCACAGCCATACCAAGAAGTGGCATGCGTGAAGTACCAAAACAAATCCGCATAGCCCAACCCAGCCATGCCACAGCATTCCAAGCGGAACCGCATACTTTTGGAATCCAGTAGGGAATACTAACGCCATAGCCAGAAAATAACCATTAGACATACAAAAAATTGTGATGTACACAGTGAATATGAGCTGCCACATTAAAAACTTGTTGTTGGCGGGGAAACCACTCAAGGCCAGCATAATAGTGCACAACGATCCGATTAAAACCAGAGTGTTAACAAGCATATAGTCAGCGAGAGGGTTTCTGTAAGAGCTGAGGTACCAAGGGTAATAAGTACTCCCATTAATGTCCGTAAAGTTGAAATACACCGTCAAATAAGAAGTAGTACTGTCTAGAACGGCAGTACCAGCATCTTGGCCCGTTCCACCGGATTTTTCCTCAAGACCAGCATGCAGACTCATAGTTTGGTTCCAATTACTAGATTGAGATTCTTGCCTAAAACCACCAGGTGGACTCAAAATTGCTTGGTACGCCATAGTTGCTGTTAGGGTGGCTGCTGTTATTAAATGACCGCGTACCTGTAGGCATAGAAGACGAATTTATAAAAGATTTTGGGTCATGGTAACTAGAAAAAAGAGGTTTTTTTTTTTTAATTTTAACTCCGGATCCTACGTACCAATTTACCCCGACTAATTTGGGATGAATTCTACCGTACACTAATGAATGATCTACATATATAAAACTGGGGCAAAATCCGTATGAAATTGGCTCGACAAAGGAATTGATAATAAGTGGGTGACGGTTCAATTTCATACCAAAGGTTTCGCAAGGCGCGGTTGCCCCCCCCCCCCCACACACACACACACACACACAGATGTCATGTACTACAAGAGGGCTACTGTGCTTGTAGCAGAATAGAGCTTGTCATACAGGCCTGTTTTGGAACAAAAAATGTGATCCAAAATGTTTATATTTTTGTCTCGAGGATGAGTTTGTCGTGCATTAAAAATTCACGCTGATTGGATGTCCGTATTTCTATGATTTAAACATGTTTGCAACTTTGCGTTGAAGTTTATTCTCAAAGATCATACTTCCTCCGTCTCAAAATGATAGTCTCCTATTAAAAGACATGCAATTTTCGGATAAAATAAATAAATTTCTTACATTCCTAATTTTTAAATTTATTTGCATCAAATTAAAGAACTAATCGAGATCTTTAATTTGGTGCAAAGAAACACGAAAAATCATGTAGCTATGCATATGTATGAGTACTGTAGTTGTATCAAACTGTGGAAACTCGTTGGAATGAGAGGGAGAGAGCGTGTGTGAACCATCCGACAGTACGTACCTCTTGGAGCCAGGTATGGTTAACCTTGAAATACTTGATCCAAAACGGATAAATACTTTGCAGTACTTGTCCAGCTTTGTGCCGCCAATCAGAAGGCGTAGAAGGAGGATTATCGGGTAGTGATTTGGGCTTGGGATTCGACCCACCGCAAGCAGGTCTACGAAGGCCAGCTTGGAAAAGAAACTCTAGGATTTCCATGGTTTTTAGGTCTCTATTAGGACAATGTTCCACAAAATCCAAAGCAGTAAATCCTTTCCGGTTCTTGACATTGGCATCGTCTTTAACAATCTTTATTTCCAACAGATATTTTATGGTCTGCACATCCAAAGTGTCATTAGTGTTGGAAATTAAGAGGAAGATTTAAAAGTAATTAAAGCTGGAGAAAATTTGACTAGATTTTCCTTCCTAGATTATTGTATGTATAACTCGGTATCCGGCTCGATGTCTACTAACAGTGGTCCACCACAAAATTGATACCATGCGGGTAGAAGCTAAGTCACATAGTGCGCGGGTGCGAGCGTGAAAACGTCTTGCAAAAAATTACTTTTTGCGCTAAAAAGTAGTTGTTTCTTAAAATATTTGGATAAAAGCAAAGAAATTTTATTTTTTCAATTCCTCTCGTCTAGACGAATCAATAGCCGTCCAAAAATTTGAAACAAAACTAACAAATGCGAAAAAAATTCAAATAAAAACAAAATTTTAAAATTTAAGTTAAGTTCATGACAACACAGCCTGTAGAAGTCGACCACACCAAAAGCTTCTCAAGAGTTCCGGCCATAGCATGATTACCACTATGCCAAGTCTAGGAGATTGATGGGATGGGAGTTCCAAAGAATCGCATTAAAAAATAAAGATGTTATACGGAGTATTTGTTTTTATTATTCTTATTTTTACTTATTATGTTAGAAACTAGTCTTGAAATGTTAGAAATATGTATTCTAGAGTATTTAATTTAATTTAATTTAATTTATTTCTAATATTTATTTTGTCAACACGAAGTAGTAGTTTCTACTATTCTCTATCGGTCATAATTAGGTTCAGGATATATCTTTTATATTTGTTAATTTGTGAGATACACCTTCCTGTTTTGCTGATCTCTTTTCGACAATGCAATTTCTTTAACTTATTTTGTTTAGGCGTGATTCGCAAGTATTGCCTTTTGTTACTTTATTTCCTAGTATGTTTACGGTCTCATAGTCAAAAATAGGCATTGAAAGGCTTAGGACAAGGTGATTAAGTTAAAAATTGCAGCTTGTAGTGATGCAATATGAGTCAATTAAATAGTTTAAAACCTTTCATCTTTATTTTTGACGTAGTTTATTGGTTTTGTTGAGTTTGAAATAAGAACTTTCCATTATCAAAGTAGACCTGAGAAGGATCCATAAATGGCCAAACTAAATAGTTTGGTCCTTCTTTATCCTCATATCGGTGAGGGTAACTACATGTATACATAAATACTTACATCCATTTGCTTGAGGGCTGCAGCAAGATGTAAGATGGTGTTGCCATCATTGTCTTTGGAGCTGAGGAGAGACTCCTTGTCATTCTTCTGCAGATATTGTACGAGTGTCTTTAAAGCTTCTACCATGTTATATTTCACACACAAGTGCAAAACAGTCTCTCCTCTGTCCAGTTTCTCATGAATCGACTCTGGTTTAGCTCGAAGCAATGCTGGTATCACCTCGACTCTCCCTTTTATAGCCGCCAAGTGGAGAGGAATTCTACCTGTTGGAGTACATGTGTTTGAGAGCTATATACATTCCTATACAAAACATATACATATATAGTTAGGTTCCGGTAAGGGATCCCTCATTTTATTAAAATGCGGGACTCCCCTTCCCGATTGAATTTCGATGATCCGAGCCGCTCAAAGTGATCAGAACGTGATTTTAAGGGTCACCGTGAGAAATCAACAAAAAAAATGACCTGGAAGGGCTTCATCCGAGCAGTTTTCATTGAACGGTTCAAAAAAAACTGCTCGGATGACGCCCTTCCCGGTCATTTTTTTTCCTGATTTCTCGCAGGGACCCTTAAAATTACGTTCTGCACACATTGAACGGTTCGGATTTTCAAAATTTGATCGGAAAATGAAAGTCCCTCATTTTAACAAAATGAGGGATCCCTCACTTGAAAATTCCTCTATACATATATTCCTATAAATGTATTCAAAATATATGCAGAATATATGTTGTTCCGTATATGTGTGTGCACACGAGCATGACAAGTATACACAATCTCACACACACTGGAGGAAAGTTGCTATGAGCATCGGGTTATAAGATGTTGGAGTTGCCACTGTTTGATTTGTTGACGATTTAAAAAAACTTCTATAAGCAACTAATAGGAAAGAAATATAACATTGAGTACCGTCTTCATCACGACCGAGGCAGACATTGCTCTTCACCCGTAACAACTCTTCCATGATCTCAAAGTGGCCCTCGGTGCAAGCTAAGTGAAGGGGCGAACACCTTGCAGAGTCTAACTCGGTGGCCATATTTGGTTTCCAAGCCAGAAGGGCTTTCGCAAAGTCCAAATGACCGAACGAAGCAGCTACGTGCAAAGGAGTGGTGCCATTGATGAAGAAGCCTGTGAGGGAGCTGACTTGGCTGAGAATGAGTTCGTCCTCTTTGATCAGTGCTTCTAGTTCTGCGACGCTCCCGCTCAAGCAGGCATCTTTGAGCCTTCTCCCCGCATCTCCTACCTTGCTCATCATATCGAACTATTCAAGCTTATGCTTTAATAAGAAGAGAGAATTTTTACCAACTCGAAGAATGATATCGAAATGGCATGCGAGGCCTTCTCTTATATATATAGTAGCTAGGCAAAGCCCACCGAAAGAAAAACATCGATAACAAAAGTCAAGCATTTCCGTGTAAAGAAGATTCAGTCTTCTGCCGTCGATGAAAAATATGGGTGATTTATTTGACATTGTTTGCCTTTGCGCAAGCGGTCTGAAAATGACGAATTTGTGAAAATGATGAGAAATTTCACCTCCTAGAGAGAGGGAAGCTGCCCGGGGATGCTGCCAAGCACCCGCATGGGCGAGGGGGTGCCGAGCGACATCCAGCTGTTCATTTCGGCACGGACGGTTTGGATTGAACCTGAGTGCATACAAAACTGAACCGTTTGAATTGAATCTAAGCACATACAAATTTGGACCGTCCATTTTCGGATCATTGTACCTGGCTATTCTATTAGTAATGAGTTTTCACGCGTCCCATTTCAATTTGGTTCAAAGTTGAATTGGTAAAACTGTACAAGTATCCAATAATAAAGCTCAAGAGGTGTAAGTTTTTTTCTTTCTTTTTTTTTTTTAAAACAGCCCGGAAAAGAGAATTTATTAATTCTTGAAAGAGTAAAAAGATTAAAGGAAAAAGAGCGCTAGAGACATCACAATGCCAAAGGAAAATCCCAACTAGGTTAGCATCCACCCCGATGACAATCATATATCGCTCAGCACCCGAACAGAAAAAGAAAAAGGTTGGCTAGGAACCAACATGGAAAACTACATCATGATCACGATCTCAAAAACCACCTTACCTAATACAACAGATTTATACTATTTGGTGTAGCCAAAAAAATACTCCAGGTCATCTTTCCCACATCAAATGAGGTGTATGTATTTTTCAATAGGCACTTTTTCGACGTCTAATCGTCTTATCTGTTTATCACAGCGCCGTGGCGGAGCCACTCTATTCCTACTGGGGCACCCGCCCCCACTGCACCTTTTTTTCTTTTGGAAATTGGTAGTTTGAGTTTACCAAATATTTAAAGCAATGCACATGTTATTAGATTAAATACTTGTTAAAATACGAATGACTTGTTTGAATTGTTACACAAATAAGCTCCACAAAATCAATGTCTGCAATCATATCAAAGTAAAGATTCAGTAAATTTATTGAAGAGCGAGTAATTTTCACCCAGTATGGACAGCGAGTAATACGCATATGTTCACCTAGTGTTTAAGTGCATGGCTGAACAAAATAGAACTCCAAAACTTGAAAATTCTCATTTGTAACATGATGTAACACCCAACATGAAAATCACGCCGCATTAACAACGACCATCAAGTCAAGAGTTGGTGGGATGTCGTCGGGAGTTGACTATTGTCGGAGATTTTGTTTTTATAATGCCCCCACTGATGTATATTCCTAGCTATGCCACTGTCATAGCGTATCATTCATTTATATAGATATTTATCTATTTGTCTCATATACAATATGTTATTTTTTAGTTGCTTTAGATGAACACGGCATAAGGTATATGTTAAAAATGGTCAAAAGTATGAGGGGTGTAAAAAAAGAGCCTCCGAATTTGCTTTAATAAGAAGAGAGAATTTTTACCAACTCGAAGAATGATATCGAAAGAAAAACATCGATAACAAAAGTCAAGCATTTCCGTGTAAAGAAGAATAGTCCAAAGTCAAACATCGATAACAAAAGTCAAGCTAAATTCTTCTTGACATCTCGACTAAAGAATAGTCCAACAAATTAGCCTGTCTTAGAACAGTGAAAGTTTTAATAAGATTTTCCTTTTTTCTTTTTCTTTTGTTCTATTTTCAGTGAGCTTTTATTGAAATTGATATATAGATTCTTATTGGTCGTATTCCTCTTGTTGAGACGAGTAAAAAGTACAGAATATTGACAAACTATTTTAAAAAATTCGCTAAAGTCGAAATAACTTAAGTATAATTAAGAAAAAACTTCTGGACATCTAAAATAAAGAATACTCCAAAGAATTATGTAGCAAAAATAATATGCTGATTCCCACACCTTGCATCAGAATACAATCAATAAATTGCAAAAAGGAAAATTCTCATCTAAGCATTGATCGAGGCAGATAAAACGACGTATTCCCTCACAAAATTCTATGGTAATAGTTAAGCTCCTTAGTAGTTTTCACAGTAGTTGAACGCTATTAATTAGCATGCCAAATCCGACCTCCTTATAGAAGAAATGGAATTGAACTCAGTGATTTCCTTTAGCCTCGTCCAAGGTTTTTTTTCTTCGCGCGGGTTGTTTTTTTTTTTGATCCAACGCGGGTTGTTTGATGCGCGTGTTGACAGATTCCTCTGAATTGACTGACTTTAAGACGATTGAACGCGCAGATTTCGATTTCATGGATGGTTTGGCCTTTGGTGGAAACATCTCGTTCTTATGGCCTCGACCTCGAGGAGTCCCCCTCTTCAGGTTCCAATGGGAGCAGAAGTGGGCATTAATTTGTAATAAACAAATTAAATTGTTCAGAGCCAGGAATATCATGGCCTTTCGCATCTATACCTCGCTTAATTAGCTGTATTCTTTTCAATTCCGGAGCAATTGTATCCAGTCCGGACTGAAGAATGGATTCACGCACCTGTCAAACAAGATTTATTATATATCTGATTTGATATATAGTTTTAACCATAGAAAATGAAACCAATTAAGCAGAACTTTCTAGTTGCGCGCAGTAACGTGACTATGGTTAGGCCCAAAAAAAAAACGAAAAGAGAAAAGAGAGATCGAGAGGTAGAACTTTGACAGTCAAATTAACTACAAATCCAACAAGTAATTTGGACTCGTACTGCCTTTTTTGCCTTTGCAAAATGACTTGACATTGCCAGGAATATCATGGCCTATTTCGCATCTAGTTCCAAATCATTAATTCTATGTTGACAATCCAAAACGGTATCTACAGGATACAAGAATAAAACAAGCAATGGCTACCCCATCAACCCAAAATTTCAACTACAGTTCAAGACAGTTAGCTTTCTAGAGTGGTCCAGACATGTCCCATCAGGAGAAAAACTTTCTTTATGGAGCTTTCCATGAGGAAAGATTACGGAGCTCGATTTCAGCCGTTCAAAAGTATATTGGATAGTCTAAATTAAAAACAATTTATTACCGTTAATAGATTATCTATTAGCGGTAACAATTTATTACCATTGTGTTTTGCCTGACTTTTGTTTCCCTAATAGAGGGAACATATAACCTTAATATAATAGGCCCCCATTGTGATACTTGAAATTTTGGATCTTAAAACTTTTTTTTACAATGTAAGCATAGTTAAATTGTTGGTGTTATTAATTTATGAGAGTATGTTCTCTCCGCCAGGCGTGGAAACCACAACATCTCCGCCAGAGGTGGAAACCATGTGGTTTCCACCACTGCTTGAGGGACCCATAAGATTTTTTTGTTTTAATTTGAACCGTTCATCTTATAGGGTACATGAGTCGTATATTCATGAAAAAAATAAGCTTGATTGGATATCGATAGATATATCAAAACTTGAATTTTGGTTTACAGAATGGATGATCATAGATTTTGAAGTTAAACTATCCATGACTGTCCATTTCCTAAATTGAAAGTAGATTTTTAATATACCTATTGATATCTGATAAATCTCATTTTTTGCGTAGCTATACTATTTTGCAAACCCTACAAAATGAACGATTCAGATTATAACAAAAGATGCCTTGTTGAGCCCGTAACGAACCGTGGTGGAAAACCTAAGGTTTCCTCCACTGGTGGAAAGAATTTTAACTCTTAATTTATATGCATCTACTTTTGAATTGTATATTTATTATGATTAACGATGTTGAAACATAAACTAAATTTAGTATTTTGGTATAAGAAAGTTAAGTCCAAACAAGTCCAATTGACAAAGTGTCAATTGACCAAACCCAAAGATGGGAGATATTTTTGAAAAAGATATAAATATCTAATTTTTAAAAACTCTAAAATATACTTGTGAAATATTTAGAGTTTTTTTTGTAAGAATTAGTCACATGTGTAATTCTAAAATTACCTCAAAGTTTATCTTGTGTAAAATTAATTATATTTGTACTAGAGATTTCTATGGAGTAATAAAAATAAGAATGGGCTCTAACCATTTTGTAACAGAGTCGTGCTATTTGCACCGACACCAACCTACCGACGGCATATCGACGGCCGCGCGCGGCCGTCTCCGGCCACCGGACGGCTGATCCGAGCCGTCCAAAAATTTAAAAAAAAAAAACCGAGGGGCCCAGCGCGGGAATCAACGGCATCCGATATGTATACACGAAAAATAGGGTGTTTAGATCAAGCACCCTACACATATCGGATGCCGTTGATTCCCGCGCTGGGCCCCTCGGTTTTTTTTAAAAAAAATTTTGGACGGCTCGGATCGGCCGTTCGGTGGCCGGAGACGGCCGCGGTACGATTTCCCTACATTTTTGGTCGGTACATATAGGATTTTCGTTTGTAACAAGCCAAAAAAATTTTGAATTCAAGTGTAATACATGTACTCTCAAAGTTTATCTTGTGTAAGTGGCGCTTCAGCTTCAGATCAAGCTCACATGCGACAGCGACCTTACACAAAGAACAACTCTATAGTTTCTGTAACTTTTTACTCAAATTGACTGAGGACGTATCGTTGACAAATTCAGTTATTGGTGCTTCAGATTTCCACTTTACCCCAGAAAAGCTCGAGTCCAAAGGCTTAGCCTGGAGCAAAATAATATGCAGTAACCACGAACATATGGATAGATAATGAAGATAATCATGATGTGGGGGAGGGGCAGTAGAATGCAGATGCAGATGGAGTCTTCATATGGATCTCACTAGTCTCATGCCGATTAAAGGACCTAGGTTTTATTAGTAACTAGAATCTCATATATTCTTCTCAGCCCAATGTGGTATGTCAAAATGGCAAAGCAGATTGTAAATTGCAAAATGCAACGGTGGAAATATGGAATCCCAACCCCATATTGGGTTCTAAGTAAATTTAGAACATAAGTTTGCAAGTGAGGCAGCATGAATATGAAAAAACTACTGAAAAGCCGGGTATGTCCCAATCCGACACAAGAAAATGTAGTCGTGTATTTGGTGCATCATAATGAAAGAACATATGAGGTTATACTGTCAAGAAATCTAGAATTGAAACTAAAGGAGGTGGTGAATAAAGGGGGAGAATGCTCTCAAAATAGGAATCAACAATAAGAGAAACACTCTCTTCTTCTTGTTTTTTTTTTTTTTTTGAGCATGGCAGAAACTCTAAGCGTCGTCATCGTCGTCGTCTTGTTTATCTTGATAAGTACTCATTTCATTCAAGACCAAACATACAAGTTCTTAGGGGCATACCCCAGATACAAACCAAGCCTGCCAAACAGCCTAGCCCTCAACAGCTATACGTCACAGGTCCAACAAAACACTAGAAAACAAAACTCACAGGCCATATCTAAGGAGGAAAATAAAGAAATAAAAAACCCATACCAATGTGTTAGCAGTATTGCACTGGATAAACCAGGCATCACCAAAAAACTCGAAGCTTCTTATGTTCTTATTCCACCATCAACCCAAGGATAAGAGGGTCCAATTTGCTTAAAACTTGGATCAACGATGTGAGACCCATACCATGCTTATATCCTAACTATATCCTCAAGCAAGTGAATGATGCAACCACCCAATGAAAGGTAGACAAGGGAACCTACATATGACATCCAATGGCATTCACTTGGTATAAAGAACACGCGCATGATGCAACAGAATGGGGTAGCCCATTTTCCCCTTGTAGATCCAGCGGTAGTTGATGAAAAATGCTGTTTAAATTTTATTTATTTAACCTATCCTATAAGGAAAAGGAAGCTTCTGTAGGGGAGGATAAATTTAAGAGTCCCTTTTCGTATAATTTCAGAAAAGTAAAATCTACTAGTTCTTAGCATATGTTTCCCTGGTTGAATTAAATTAGGAATTAACATGACTAAAGAAAAAGTAGCATACTGAAAGTTCGGAGAACTCCAAAAATCTCCTGCGCAATGAAGGTAAAATTTCAGACAGAAGATCTCAAAAACAGTAGGTTGAAATGGAACCCAATTGGTCAAAGTAAGCATACATAAAGATGAGCAGATACAAAAGTACAAACAGTTACATAAGGCACGATAAAATAGAAATTAGGAGTCTAGACTCTGAAGTAATTCCCAACTCTTTCACTGAGTAGTCATCCATAGGGCATTTCCAATCCTGCAACATACTTTGTTACCAAAGTCACAGGGTATAGTACGAGCCAATTAAATACTACAGTATGTATCATCTTCTTAGGCCTCATAAACTTCAATCATCTTAACTTGGCATATATATCCTTTTGCCCTCATCACCCGAGAAGGTCTACATTGCCCAATAGCTCACCTAATTTTTCAAGTAATCAACAACAAACCCCACTTTAGGAGATAGTTGCAACTTATAAGCAAATGACAGATACCTCACAGTAGATACAAAGAGAGGCCACCTCATTACCAAATACTAAATGATTTAGGCCCCATTCTACTAAGGTTCTGAGCAGCTATCTATGCACGATATTCATTCATTTAGTAGATATAGAAAACTTCAACATTCCAATTTAGGCTATGTTTATGACATAGGGCATCGTCAAATCTTTGTTGGAGCAAAATAGTACCTTTCGTTCATGAGATGTTTGATAGCACCAGGAAAACGTGATCCTTCAAAATGATTCTCAATCAAGCCCTCATTGGAATCCTTTTTGTAGAGAAGAATCAAAATTAGAAAAAGCAAAGTTGGGCCAAAACGCTACACCGTGAGGACATGGGAAACGAATTTTAAAAGTAGAGCACATGTTTGGGATAGATGAAAATGTGTCAGTGTGTCAAACTTTAGTTTTCCGTGATTACCAAAATAAAACACTTAATTCCACTTGAATTACTCTCACCTTTCAATTTAATCTAAACACAATACACTCCACCACGTTCACATTAACTGTTCCACATCCACAATCAAAAACAGTTTTCTTCAAAATCAAATGATGGGCAGTGTGTCCTGCGGGTAAAGATAGATTCAAATTCGAAAACTATTGTGCATATTTCTATTACAATTCGATTTGCACGTGCATGACGCGTGCCCGGCCTCTAGTTTACAATTGATGTGCAGATACAGTTAATCACTATTGTTAAGCGCGGAATGTCACCCGATGGAAAGTGGACTCTTTTATTTTATTTTTGGGTGAAACTAGATAAGGGCTATGTGCTACCTCAAGTTTCGCAAATTCCTTATTATTATTGTAGCGTTCGTTCAAAAGGAGTATACTTTTACTGCATAGAATTGTCCCTTGAAGCCTAATATATTAGTTACAAGCTAGTAGTTTATTACCCATACATGCATTCACTCTACAGTAATTTTGCGTTCTATTTTTAGAAGTAACAATGATTCAATAAGAGGAGAAGAACTAATTAAGGAGATTTTAGTGTTCTCTCTCTAGAATACTTCTGCCGTTTCTTCCCTTTTTTTCCGGACGCCGATTGTGCCTATTTCACCGTTTCCCCGTTGGATCCTTTCTTGGCTGGATCCGATCTCGCGCATGCCTAATGGCAAGGCGGTTCCGGCTTCATGTGGCGGTTTTCGTTCGAGCGATTTGGTTCTCCAGCCGGTTCTTTTTGTTGGGGAACCTGTTTTGCTTAACGGCAAGGGGACCCTTGCGGCCTTTGTCTCGTTACCCCTCTTTTCTGGCCGGGCTGGCCTTGCCTCCGTTCAACAGCCTTCAAGTTATGTACTGGTGGAAGGTGCGAGCAAGTTAGTGGGGATCCGAGTTGGAGTATTTGAAAGATTTAGCTTAAGAAATATGTATCATTTTGGAGGTTTTTAGGGCCCACCATGTATATTTATCTTGGAGACTTGTAATTATTGGAGACAAATTTTATTTGAGACAATGTAAAAATTCAGGCCGTCACATAACCCAGGCTACATATCGAATAAAACCTGGTGATTCCTAGAGCTTTCATCCGAATTGAATCTATAGATTACAAAAAGGAAAATCCTCATCCTAGGCGCAGATAAATCAACCCATTCGCTCATAAAATTGAACGAGAACAGTTATTTTGCTCCTTTCTAGTCTCCTAAGTAGCTGAACATTATGGACAACATTGACCACCACATATGAGAAATGGGATTGCTAAATTCGTGAGGCTTCGGTTGTTGCCACGCTCACTGTGCTCAGCAATTTCCTTCAGACTCGTCCAAGGTTTCTTCTTCCGTTTTTTTGACGTGCCGGCAGATTTTTCTGCATCTAATGCAGCAGAATTACTCTCTGATTCAACTGCTTTCTTAGACCCCGATCTATTCCTTTTCCTTCTCTTTGCCTCCAACAAACTTGTACAAGTGCTGACTGAAGGCGTTGCTGGAGTCTCTGTCACAAGATCCTCTGTAGTCATTGCTGGCGAGGCAATCTCATCCGTCCTTTTAACCTCAGGGTTGCTCATTGCAGGTTTCTCTGAGTTGACAGACTTTAGGATGATTGCACGTGAAGATTTCGATTTCATGGGTTGTTTGGCCTTTGGAGGACATATCTCTTTCGTATGGCCTCGAGGAGTCCCTCTCTTCAGGTTTCGATGCGAGCAGAAGTGGCATGTGTAGACGACATTGTTTTGAGTGGAAATATTTGGCCTTTTGTGTCTACTACGCTTTGCTTTTGCTCTATTCTTTTCAATTTGAACAGTACAATTGTATCCAGGCTGAAGAATGCATTCGCACCTGCAAAATGACAGAAGAATTACTATACATCTGCTCTAGTCTTGAGAAACTCTCCCATGTACAACCTTCTGTTGACTAATATAAACTCTGGTTAGGGGAAAAAGGAGGTAGAACTTAGACATTCAAACTACGCCTTTCATTGCTATTGTGAAATGAGATTTTATAGACATACATCAGCATATTTCCAAATCATTAGTGCCAATCCAAAGCTTGTTTCTGATCAGATTTCACAAAAACTAGTTGGAAGTCCTTCATAACCACAATATGACATGTTCAACTAAGGAGAAGGGGCTCATAGTTGAATTTGCAACACAATCAGGTTCAGAACTGTGGCCATTAGGATACCATGACTGGTCATCTTACTTACCAAATAGTCTCATATTTGTGCCCACACAGCACTTCCCAAGGACGTACAGAGGTGAAAAGATATGTAGAAGGCACAAAAAGGTAAACAGATGCAACTAAGAGGAATCGATCAAACCAGGCAAAGAAAAGAAAAGAAGGAGAAGAAAGAAGAAGAAGATGCAGCCTAAGTATGGTAGACACTGTATGCAAAACTGTCCTCATTGCAGAATCTTCATATATCAACTAGTTGCAGCAAATTACAAGTTCTGCAACTGGTATTCCCCATCCAAAAATGTCCAAACAAAGAACCATAAAGCAAGGCATGTTGGAACGCTACCCAACTTTTTGTCTGACAACCATAAAGCAAGCCAGTGTTTGGAGGGTTTCTCATTGTGTTTTTGCTCCCTAGCTATGTGTGATTTTCTCTTTTCCAGGGGCTTTCACCTGTAGTTGATTCAGCAGGTCTTTTTCTCTGCTCCCTTCTGTTTGTAAGGGTTTGCCCTCTGATTTTTGTTTGTTTGCTCAATAGATGGTTTAATTACCAAAAAAAAGAGTTAAGAAGTTTAAGATTCAAACCTTATTCCCCAGTCCAAGCTTCATTAGAATGTTCATTGTATCAGGGTTTTTTTCCTGCACTTCTTGGACCCATTTTCTTCCTTTTCCTCCCTTGAGAGGAAAGAGAATAGAAACCGGAATAAGAAGGCAGCAAAGAAAATGAATGTTTGGCCCTTAGGCTCTTTTATCAAACCTTTAAAACTGCCAACAGGCAATCACAGAGCAATGCAAGCATACTAGCACGCTATGAAGCACCGACACCTCTAAAGGTCGAAGTATCGCAGTGTCAGGACACGGGGACAAGGGGACACCGCGGGACACCTCGGAGATACGTACGGGACACGCCACGTGGCGTGTCCCATAGTTTAATATTAAATTTTGAGGGGGACACGGCTGGGGACACGGCGGGACACTGCTGGGGACACCGATGGGGACACGGCAGGGGTCAAACTGTAATTTTTTTTTAAAATTTTGGGGGCCAAACTGAAATTTTTGAAAAATTTAGGGGTCAAACTGTAATTTTTTAAAAAAAAATTGGGACCAAATTATATATATTTTAAATTTCTGGGTGCTAAACTATAATTATTTATTTATTTATATATATAAATAAATAAATAAATATACACGTGGCGTGTCCCCTGCCGTGTCCGTGTCCCCATTTTTTTAGAATTCCCGTGTCCCGGTGTCGGTTTCGGTGTCCGTGTCCGTGTCCGTGTCCGTGTCGGTGCATCATAGCTAGCACGCATATCGAAGCCAATAACACATGCAGCAGGGCTGCTAAACGAACCAAGCCACCCAAGTTTGAGCTCGTGGCTTGTTAAAAGCTTGTCCACAAAATAAAAACAAAACAAAACTCGAACATATATTCTTATAGCTAAATGAACAAGCTACTACTTGGCTTATTTGGTTCGTTTGACTAATTGTTATGATGTATAAGAATTCAAACTACTTGAGATCAGTGAGTTCAGCTTGATTAAAACTTGTTTGAGATAGGCTTGTCTCATAAACAAGCTAAGCCGGAACATATTTTGAACCTCGTCAAGTTTTTCACACCATGCTTGAACAACAACCTGCTCAGGTCGTTTATCACCCCTGCACATACTACACTACACACACATACAAACTGTAACATACATACATACAAATAAATATATACACAAATACAAATATATACATAGAGAGAGAGAGAGAGAGAGAGAGAGAGAGAGAGAGAGAGAGAGAGAGAGAGAGAGAGAGAGAGAGAGAGAAACCGAACCTCTGGCAAGTAACCAACGATGGGTCAGGTGGTGCCCCCAACGCCTCACGAACAGCAGCCAATCTGTGCCCGAAAAAGGCACCCAAAGAAGGTATAGATGCTTCGCCGCTGGCCCAAACAGCAAGGTTTCGAAGGTGATCTAGTTTGAACATGGACTTGGGGTTCACACTGGTTTTCCTCTTCCCAATAGATTCCTCTCTCAGTGTCACTGAAGGCATCGATCCAGAAGGGAAATTGGGTGGCTTCTTGTTTGATCCTTTCTTCCTCATCTTTTCTCTCTCTGGATTTTTGGGTTGAGAATTTCGTCGAACACCTTAGCTTTGTTTGGTAACACTACCACTTTTCTGCTTCCTGTTTTCTATTTGTTGAAATCATTTTCAACTTTTGCCTAAAAAACAGTTGAAAGCGGAAAACATGATTGTGTCAACCTGTTTTAAACCCAATTGACGGGTAAGACTCCCCTATGAAAAGCTAAAGCTATCCAGTGAGCAACTCTATTAAACTTCCAAATTATTCCAACAGCTTACGGAGATCAACAGTCCAAAGAAAGCCAATAACTTTGGATATCTACTATGGACAAAGATAGTTGCTCCTCCTGCTAATCATGTGACTGATTTTGAAAAGTCACAGAGCCAAAACTGAGTCCCCTTAGAAGGATTCAAATAGATTAGCAGTTAAAGAATATCATCAAACATGAATTCAAGGATTTGGATTCCGAATCCAGCAGGCCTGTGAAAGGAACAACCCAAGCCAGCAATGAAGGGAAAAACAAGCACTACTTTACATCTCTTAATCCAGAGAAAGCATTAAGTAATCATCATATTAGATTCGACCCATCAAGTTTCATTTTTACAGAGATAATAAGGAAAACCAATCGTGCAGCCTTTACTATCAAAATACAGCACTTACAAAAAAAAAAAAAAAAAAACTTATCAGGTTGCCTTTCTTTCATGCAGTGAACACAAGGGCCAAGATTTCGCAGCCTCAAATGCTCAAATCAATGCCTTTTTTCATACAAGCACAAATGCAATAGTACTCACCGTACGTATTCCGGTGATCAGAATCCTTGGACGCCAAGCGTGGTCAAATACTAGTGATACTTCTCCGGAATCAAACTGCAGCAAGTCATATTAACAAATGATAGTAGAAATCATTAGCAGTAGATGAAAGGTCAACTACCCCAATTCAATCCCAATCTAAATGGTTTGATTCAGGCAAACTGGAAATTATAAATCTGCCCTAGTTATTATTGAAAAGAAGCTGATTTCACAGGGAATGAGAAATCAAAATAATAACTATGTAATAAATAGCACAAAAAGCTCAAATAACCAACAAAAAGGATGGATAAGTTGTTAGGGTTTACAAAATCGCATCTACTAACAGAGTTTTAATCACACAGAGAGAGAGAGAGAGAATCTTGTACGGAGTTCGTCAATCAAAATTTGATGGATCGAGGAGTATATATTTTGTCGAAATCGTGTTCCGGAAAGACGCTATCAGAAAGAATAAAAAACGTCCCAAAAACCAAGCAACGCGTGCGTACGAGTTTGGTACAGACCGGACTTCTCATCTTCAATCTGCGAAGTGTCAAAAAGAAGACCTCTCCCATTTTCTGGCAATTTTCAAACTTATTTTCGAATTAATTTGATGATCCGATTTGTCCAAATTGTATAACATGACAATTACGATGATTCTTGAAAGTATGAATTCAATCGAGTAACAATTGGTTATTATCCGAGAAGATATGTTGCGAAAAAAATTGAAAAAAAGTTAGCTCGCCACACTTGATTATAACCTTGTCAAACTAAACAAAGATGATCCTTCTTCTCCTACCTTTTCTTGCAATTTTACACCTTACTTCGAAATCAATTCGATGATCTGATTTGTCCACACTGTGGAACTTGTCAATTAGAATTATTCTGTATCACATCAATTCAATCTAATGCCTCTTGGAGTTTAATCGAAGAAGATATATCTCAAAAAAAAATTGATAAAAGTGAGCCGGATACACTTGATTACAACTTGAAAGGGCCTTTTGTTTTTTTCTTCTCCTTCTGGTCGTCGGGGTCCGTTATTACCGGGGCAAATCCGAAGTCGACCTTCGCCGCCGCCGATCCGAGTTCCGGTCACCGTTGCAAATCCAAGTCTAACTCGTCCACGCGGCCGAACCCGTTGCATTTAATCCAATTCCATGGCCGTATCGGTATTAGAAATTGATGGAAGGTATATCATGCCTCCCACGTGTTTTACATTTGGCTTATGAAAGAAAGTTGTTTCTGTGAAGTCTTGATTCGAAAATGAGCAGCACATTCTTTCATCTGAAGGTTTCTGGGTTCACGGATGAATGAGAAAGTTTTGCAGATGGTAGTAAAAAAAAGAGGGTAAAAAAGATTGCAGGCTTCAAACTTCCACGCGAGTCGAGGACCAAAATTCAATCCGAGGGGATACAAACCCAGGTAAAGGAAAAAATGTTTCAGCTGAAATTCGATTCTTATTGTAATCAAGGCATCATTTCATTTGTTTTCTCCTTTTTTTTGTTAATTAATCTGGTTAGTGAATCTTAGACCGGTTAAGTGAATCACCGGAAAAACGCTATCATCAGAAAGAATAAAAAACGTCCCAAACAACAAGCAACGCTTGTGTATGAAGCGCGAGTTTGGTACTGACCTGACTTCTCATCAGCAACGCCTGTATTCAGGCATCTTCTTCTCACACGAAAAGACAGGGCTCCGACGAAACTTACAGAGAACACCGAACTCGATTCTCCTAACATCTGATCAGGCATTAATTCAACTTCTTCAAACTATTTGGTAACGCTATTCTCTATATACTTGCTGCCCGCTCATTAACTGATGAAGAAATGTCTTGCTTACTTCACTCTGTAGTTATGGGCTTATGTGTTGTTATGTGCAGACATTGCCGCCTTTGGAACCGAAAACTCTGACTCAAGACTAGAACCGCTTGTTAGTTTCCTGTATAATAGCCTAGTATCCAAGCTCCTGAGCAAGCCCTGAAGAGAGCCCTCCACAGGGCTTTGAGAGTGGTGTTATAATGTCATAACTAGGATATTTTGCAAACTGGTTTCCACAAGTTGTTGTATTAAATGAGAGAAGTTAGTTAATTGTCTTGTTCTTTTAATTGAATGTGATGGTCCATTGTCCTTAGTTGCTTTACTTTGGTTTGTGTTTGAGACTGGAATTGTTCATTGACTACTTCTATAGGAAATTAGGAATCTCTTCAATCCGTTGCTATAAATGGTGAACCTTCATTTACCTTCTAGGCTTTGTTTGGATAGATATGCATTTCAAATAAATGGATTTGACATTATTATACCATTGATGGATAGCTCAAATATGGATATCAACATTGAGATTAGGAGGTATATCATCGCACGTTTCCTGGTGGAAAATCGATTTCAGCAATAACTATTAATAGGAGTGATTGAAATCCTCCATCTTGATGATTGTAACAATACAAGGAGCATATGTTCTGCCTCTGGTCCAGCTTCTACTCTTGTTTCATATGATTGGTAGAACCCAAACATGAAATCTCTTCATTTGAATTCCATGTCTATCCATACTGAGCCTTAAATTTCCTTTTGTCTGACAGTTGCAGATGTTATGCTATGGACGAGAAAGCTCTTACAGTGGAGATTCTGTAAGCAACTCTTGCTGTTTGGTTGGTGTTTGAGATATCTGGCTATGCCCTTCTATCACTTGTCTATAGTGTTCTTTTCCTCCGGGCTTATTCTGCAGAAATTCTGAATCGGTAACCTTCAATGATTTCTGATGTTTTTACGCTTCTTTCCATAGTAAGATAATGGTGTTTGTCAACCCTAAGGTATCCAAGTATAGTTATTTACAGTAACCGGTTATGGGCTCCTGCACTGTCGTTTCGAATCGTGCTTGACCTTATTCTTAACTGCAGTCTTGGGGGTACTCATATTTTGACATGTGATCAGCTTGCATCACTGAGGACATCTCAGAGCCACTAGCCAAAGAAATAGCAATGACCAGGAGTCCTTGTACCAGGTCCATTGTCTTCCGACACAGCTAAATCACGTCTCTTGCTCTCAATTCTGCAGCTTTTGAAAGAAAGCAATGGCTGCGGCACAAAACCTTATTGGAAACCAACACATATAGGCCAAGGGTCAGGTTTGCTGTACAACAGAGGCTGAGTAATGAAGACAGGTTGAGGGGCTCGGGAATGATGCTTGATTATTGTTGTTGCTTGTGCAGAAATGATGTAGAAACTCATAACCATCTCTCTTTTGAATGCTCTTATTCCTTAACCATTTGAAAGAGTTTGATGTCCAGAAACATGGTTCGAGGGGTGCCTTGGAAAATGGTGAACATTTTAGAATGGTTCAGCTCTGATGTCAAGGGCAAGGGCCTCAAAAGTATTAGTCTCAGTTGCTCTTTGGCTGCTGCAGTTTATAGCTTGGGGAGGAAAAGAAATCCTCGCGTATTTCAAGGCAAATCAACTGAACAATCTCAACTTCTTGACTTGTTCGGATAATAACTTGTAAAAAATGTATGACACTCAATATTAGCTCGTGTTCACTTCGATAAAAACTTATTTGAGTTTGGCTCATCTAATTAACAAATCAAGCTAGTTTGGCTTATGAAAGAAAATTGTTTCTGTGAAGCTTGATTCGAAAATGAGCAGCACATTCTTTCATCTGAAGGTTTCTGGGTTCACGGATGAATGATAAAGTTTTGCAGATGGTAGTAAAAAAAAAGAGGGTAAAAAAGATTGCAAGCTTCAAACTTCCACGCGAGCCGAGGACCAAAATTCAATCCGAGGCGATACAAACCCAGGTAAAGGAAAAAATGTTTCAGCTGAAATTAGATTCTTATTATAATCAAGGCATTATTTCATGTTTTTCTCCTTTTTTTGTTAATTAATCTGGTTAGTGAATCTTAGACCGGTTAAGTGAATCACCGGAAAAACGCTATCATCAGAAAGAATAAAAAACGTCCCAAACAACAAGCAACGCTTGCGCACGAAGCGCGAGTTTGGTACTGACCTGACTTCTCATCAACAACGCCTGTGATTCAGGCATCTTCTTCTCACACGAAAAGACAGGGCTCCGACAAAACTTACAGAGAACACCGAACTCGATTCTCCTAACATCTGATCAGGCATTAATTCAACTTCTTCAAACTATTTGGTAACGCTATTCTCTATATACTTGCTGCCCGCCCATTAACTGTTTGATGAAATGTCTTGCTTACTTCACTCTGTAGTTATGGGCTTATGTGGTGTTATGTGCAGACATTGCGGCCATTGGAACAGAAAACTCTGACTCAAGACTAGAACCACTTCTTGTTAGTTTCCCATATAATAGCCTAGTATCCAAGCTCCTGAGCAATCCCTGAAGAGAGCCCTCCACAGGGCTTTGAGAGTGGTGTTATATTGTCATAAGCAGGATATTTTGCAAACTGGTTTCCACAAGTTGTTGTATTAAATGAGAAAAGTTAGTTTATTGTCTTGTTCTTTTAATTGAATGTGAGGGTCCATTGAGTAGTGGATTATGGAACAGAATTGTCCTTAGTTGCTTTAGTTTGGTTTGTGTTTGAGACTGGAATTGTTCAGTGACTACTTCTATAGGACATTAGGAATCTCTTCAATCCGTTGCTATTAATGGTGGACCTTCATTTACCTTCTAGGATTTGTTTGGATAGATGTGCATTTCAAATAAATGGATTTGACATTATTATACAGTTGATGGATAGCTCAAATATGGATATCAACATTGAGATTAGGAGGTATACCATCGAACGTTTCCTAGTGGAAAATCGATTTCAGCAATAACTATTAATAGGAGTGATTGAAGTCCGCCGGCTTGACGATTGTAACAATACAAGGAGCATATGTTCTGCCTCTGGTCCATCTTCTACTCTTGTTTCGTATGATTGATTGAACCCGAACATAAAATCTCTTCATTTGAACTCCATGTCTATCCATACAGAGCCTTAAGTTTCCTTTTGTCTAACAGTTGCAGACGTGATGCTATGGACGAGAAAGCTCTTACAGTGGAGATTCTGTAAGTAACTCTTGCTGTTTGGTTGGTGTTTGATATATCTGGCTATGCCCTTCTATCACTTGTCTAGTGTTCGTTTCCTCTGGGCTTATTCTGCAGAAATTCTGAATTGGTAACCTTCAATAATTTCTGATGTTTTTATGCTTCTTTTCCGTAGTAAGATGATGGTGTTTGTCAACCTTAAGGTATCCAACTATAGTTATTTACAGTACCGGTTATGGGCTCCTGCACTGTTGTTTCGAATCATTCTTGACCTTATTCTTAACTGCAGTCTTTTGGGTACTCGTATTTTGACATGTGATCAGCTTGCATCACTGAGGACATCTCAGAGCCACTAGCCAAAGAAATAGCAATGACTAGGAGTCCTTATACCAGGTGTTCCAGGTCCATTGTCTTCCGACAAAGCTAAATCGCGTCTCTTGCTCTCAATTCTGCAGCTTTTGAAAGAAAGCTATGGCTGAGGCACCAACCTTATTGGAAACCAACACATATAGGCTAAGGGTCAGGTTTGTTGTACAACAGAGGCTGAGTAATAAAGACAGGTTGAGGGGCTCGGGAATGATGCTTGATTATTGTTGTTGCTTGTGCAGAAATGATGTAGAAACACTCGATCATAGCCATCTCTCTTTTGAATGCTCTTATTCCTGATCCATTTGAAAGAGTTTGATGTCCAGAAACATGGGTCGAGGCATGCCTTGGAAAATGGTGAACATTTTTGAATGGTTCAGCTTTGATGTCAAGGGCAAGGGCCTCAAAAGTATTTAGTCTTCAGTTGCTCTTTGGCTGCTGCAGTTTATAGCTTTTGGAGGGAAAGAAATCGTAGCGTATTTCAAGGCAAATTAACTGAACAATCTCAGCTCTTGCTCAGAATTTCCAATGAAGTTAGGGATTTGCCGAACTTTCTTTTCTCTCTTAATAATGGGTTTTTACTTCCCGTAAGCTCTTATCCAATACCCATCAGGCCATCATTGAAATAGTGTTTGGCTAACTCAATTGACCATGACTGCAAATAATGCAAAATACTTTCTGGGTCTATCTCATCCAATGCACCTTTTTCGTCTTCCTGGGTTCTTGTGATTGGATCTAAAGTAATGGTTTTCGATTGGCACTAACTGAAATTAACTTCCTTTCTATGATATTACTCGGTACGTCTTTACTATATAGAGTAAATTTTTAAGGAAAAGATCAAACAATTTTCAACTGGGATGTATATATATAATTGTTGATCGTTAGCTTAAATATATAGTTCAACTCGATGTTCATATCCCTTCGATAGAGACAGAGTCTTCGTTTGATTGATCTAGAGAGACAGTCTTTGTTTAATAGATCTGGTTGAATAAGGCAGTTGAAATTAAAGAATTAATTGAGATTGGAGAATGGTTTCTTATCCAAAACGCATCGTTATAATAGTTAATGCGGCTACCGAGGTGGTAGCTCAGTTGGGGGATCATCACCCCCCCTTATCGCTGGGGAGAGTTTGAGTGTCCGCGGGTACTTGAACCTCGTTTGTGGATCAAAGGGAGGGATCTTTCACCAACTGTACACTAAGTGGTGTCGTGGTGATGGCCCGTTTTCACGAACGGTAGCTATGGTTCGAACCAGACATTCTATTGGCGGATAGAAAGCCCCTATGACCACACCCCAAAGAGGTTACTACGCTAGTTGTCCTCCTCACCCTTTTTTTATTATAAAAAAAAGAAGAAGAAAGATTGACAATGACTGCAAATAATGCAACATACTTTCTGTGTGTACAGCATCCAACTGCACCTTTTTCTTCTTCCTTGATTCTTGTAAATTGTAACTGGATATAAGCAATTGTTTTTTATCGGCGGCACTAAATTAATTAACTGCCTCTGTATAACTGCAAGGGGTTTTTGGTCAAGTGCATATAAAAAAATTATGATGTCGCATGTTTGAATTTCACATAGATTAAATAATCCAATCCTTGAGGTCACTAGAGAATTTACTCGGTTGGTAACTTCATAACTCTAGAATTAGTCGAGGTACGTGCAAGCGGACCTAGACATTCAGTTATACAAAAAAAAGAGGAAAGAAAATGCAAGTAATAGCCCAATATAGGCTGTCAAAATGACAAAAACACAATTCTCTATTTGTTAAAGTGCTTTAAAAAGTGTATCGAAAACTATATTGTTTTGTATTTTTCTTGCCTTATTGACAACTCACTTGTCGATAGCATAACCGATTAAAAAACTCTTCTTCGGTATATTCTATAGCTTTTTTCGGTAATCTATTTATAAAACGCACCTCAACACTCAACAGTGGCGTGCAAGTACCAACAAGACCAATCGATTTGATGGGTATCATAGAAGAGGTGTTTCACCTTATTATTTGTGTTTTTTAGAAGGTTCAATTTCAATTTCTCACATTTGTTTGAATGTATCTTTCCCCATATTATTTGCTCACTTAAACTCTGCGCACCGATACTATTCACATTTATTGTATGTAAATATGTGACGTGCAAATTTGATTTAGGCAAATTGAAAATATAGTTGCATTGGGGCACTTCAAAACATGGAAAAAAAAGAAGGGGACGGGGGATTCTTTTAGAGTCAAAGATATTAAATGAGGGTTTCAATTTCAATATTTGGATTTCATTTGCTAAATACTCTTTGAATAAAACCATTTAATAATGAATTATAGTTTACTACCTCCTTCTTATATTCTTTTATTTTTTCCCATTATTCAAACAATCTAATATAAGTTAATATCTATTTTCGCATTATACTCTATGTGTTAGGCGGTACCAAGGTTGGAGTGAAAGACATCAACTGTCTTGTAGTTCGACGATTAGTTTGGTTCAGTCCAAAATATTTATAATGAATTATATATTGTAAGTGCCGTTAAACTTACATCAATCCAACTTCTTACTTTTGTAAAAAAAAAGGAAAATAAAACATGGAATGCCGTTCACATTTCACGGAGGAGATGATGGCGGTGTATTTAATTTCGGGGGGGGGGGGGGCGCAATATGAAAATGCATTTAGTCAAATCTAGAGGGGAGATCCTACGTACATACACACAATTGGTTCGGTGCACCCCATTTGATTGATAGGAAAACAGAAGAAAGTAATTTCGTGTATGATTTTTAAAACAATTTTTTTATTTTTTATTTTTGCTAAGATGATCAAAAATTTGTAACCGAAGTGTTTTCGTTTTTTCGGTTTGAAAAGCGACAAGACTTTTGGTAATGAATCACTACTAATTAGGAACAAAAGGAGTTTATCTTGAGGCTATTTACTTATAAGAGTTTGCAATAAACTATAAATATATCTATCTCAACTTTAATGAGTTAGAATAAAAGTTTGAATTATTAAACTAAATGTACTATTAATGTAATGTATATGTTGTTATAAAATTAAAAAAAATATCTTTGAATTAAATGCCTTTTCTTCGAATGTGATTTTTACATTTTTTTAATAAGAAAAAAGGTTAAATTTAACTTAAAAATAATACAGCTTTTAAAACTGAAAACTTATTATTCACAATTCAATCTATATTATAAAGCGCAAGTGAGTTTTTACTATTCACCAATTTATAAGTAAAATGTGTGTTTCTTTTGAGTCACAGGAAGGTAGGAATAATTATTTGATAATTTTGAGACACTATCATGTGATGTTATAAAATTTCTATCCACCACATATTTTCGCAGAGCCAATACTTATGTGTGGTGAATAAGGATTTTGTTGAATAATGTGGCAGTGCTCCAAGATTGCCAAATTTATTTTTCACCGAAAGGGTGGGTACTGAGGCCAAAATGGTGTTCATTTAGAAGCTTCCCAAACCAGACCATGAAGAAACCACATCACGGACACGTGTACTCGATCCCTGTTGCCTTCGCCGGCAAGCGTGGTCATAAAGGCTGCCTCATTCATTCTCTCTCTCTCTCTCTCTCCTCCTATAAACCACATACAAATTTCTTCTTACAAGAATTTAATTGTTGCGTCTCCCTTTGCTTTACAAAATAATTGTTGTCCTCAATCTTCAACCAACGGTTGGTTTCACCCCCAGGTTATTCCTCATATACTTCCATTTTCTCTCTCTGTAAATACATAAATAAAGATTCTATTTGGAAATTGCCCCCAAATTTCAGATTTCGATCTGTTTGTAAGTTCTGCTGCTTTTTCGATTTCCTGAAATTTGGTGGGTATTAGCTGTAAAGATTATTTGTATCATCTTTCTGCCTTCTTTTTGGTTGAATTTAGCATTTGGGGTTGAAAAAGGTTCCAGCTTTGTTGTTCGTTATTTGTGGATTTGGCTTAATTTGGGCGTTGGATGGATGCTTTGAGCTGATACTTTGATGGATTTTCAATAAAGTTGGGATTTTTCTGCTGGCCTTTCGTGGATTAACAGTATTCTCAGATAGAGATGGATCTCTAGGTTTAGGATTGCGATTCTTTGTTGCACTTAGGTGCCTATTTGGAAAATTGAAACTTTGGTTTGTAAATCTCCAGCTGGGTAGGATATATTGGGGTGAAAGCGGGCCTAGTTTGGTTGATTTTGAGGCTTTAATTCACTAGTTTTTGTGTAATTTTGTGGCACAAGTGAGGGAATTCGTGGGGCTAGGGTTTTGAATCCTCAATTGGGTAAGATTCTGAATTTGCTTCACTAAAAAAGGACTTCTTTTACATCAAAGTAGGTTTTTAAGGTAGATCAGCATTTGGGTTCAGCTGTTTTTAGTTGGTAAAGATGGTGGAGTCAATTGCTGCAACATCCCTTTTGGGTCACCGGCCCGTTTGTGGGAGATATCATTCCAGTGGTTTCTCAAGCACTAGGAAGCTATTCGGTGTGGGTCGGATTCCTGTACCAGATTTTATCGGTGGAAAGGTTGTTCGGACAAATTTTCGGAGGTTGGGAGTTAAAGCAATTAAGGCCCAAGCAATGGAACTGACTAAGGAGGTATATTCCAGTAGAAAAGAAGAGAGAACAATTAGGGGTTTTCAGGACGGGTTTGATATTGATGCGGATCGAAAACCAGGTTTGTGGCCACCGGAGAACAAGGCTGATAAACCTTCACTTCATAACCCCTTGCTCCGACAAGAAAGGATGGGTTGTGGGTGGTTAGGTGCCATATTCGAATGGGAAGGAGTCCTAATTGAAGATAATCCTGATCTTGAAAATCAAGCCTGGATAACTCTTTCTGAGGAAGAAGGACAATCCCCTCTCCTTGGTTACACGCTTCGTAGAATAGAAGGCATGAAAAATGAACAAGCCATTTCCGAAGTCTTCTGCTGGTCGAGAGACCCAGCAGAAGTCAAAAGACTGGCTTCTAGAAAAGAAGAGATTTACCAAGCATTACAAGGCGGGATATATACATTCCGATCCGGGTCTCACGAGTTTGTCAATGTTTTGATGCATTACAAGATACCCATGGCATTGGTTGCCACCCGTCCAAGAAAAACGCTTGAGAGAGCAATTGGAGAAATTGGTATCAAAGGTGTATTTACAGTAATCGTCACGGCTGAGGACGTTCACAGGGGGAAGCCTGATCCGGAGATGTTTTTGTATGCGTCGCAGCAGCTGAATTTCATTCCAGAGCGGTGTATTGTTTTCGGAAACTCTAACCTGACGGTGGAGGCTGCTCATGACGCACGAATGAAGTGTGTGGCGGTTGCTAGCAACCATCCAGTGTATGAACTTGGGGCCGCCGACTTGGTTGTGAGTCGTTTGGATGAGCTTTCGGTGGTTGATTTAAAGAATTTAGCTGATATTGAGATGGCTGAGTTTGGGTCCAGTGAGCCGGAGTTGGAGATGGAGACGGAGGAAGATGACGATGAGTCGTACTCAGCTTCGTCCACGGCAGCTGGTGATGATTTCTGGTAACCTCTCTCCATATGTACAGGATGTTGTGCTTTGTAGCTTCATCTAATTCTTGATTATGGAACATTGATACTTGGGATCATATGAATGTATAAGAAATAGGGATATTCGAAAATCAACAAAAAGAGAGGAAAGAAAAAGGTGGTCGACATTGGACCATCACCTCACTGTTCTCTTATAATTGTTATCTTCGGAAGAAATGTATGTACATATATTTGGGACATGCTCATTGTGTTTTCTCCTTTCTCTTTTAACTTGATTCCACGTTATGAATTGTGATATCAGAAATTTGATGTAACAGTGCGGATATTTGCTATAAACTGGTATAGATAATGAATATTCTCTGGGCATAAATTTTGATGACTTATTATGTTAAACAACAATTGCTTTCGAGTGTTCTGTACCGAGAGGGGTTTAAAATTATAACCTCCATATGTGTTTAACAATTGCTTTCAAGTGTTCTGATACCAAGAGGGGTTTAAAGTTATAACCTCCATATGTAGCGAAAATGCTACACAACAAACTGTTGTGGCTTGATGCCCCCTAGGCATGCAGTGTTTGTTAGAAGTTGTGAGCTTTTGACGGCGTGTAGACAACACAATTTAAGTTGTGACCTTTTGATGGCGCTTAGATGTTCAACACACTTGCTCGGCGGATGCCACTAGACTTAGTTTGATCTGCATTTCCAAATTTCCACTAAGTCTTGCGTATACCATGAACAGCTGATCTTGGCCAGTCGTCGTCGTGTGACTCGACAGATCCATTTGGGAGTCCTCGATTCCCTTTCATAATCTGAATGGAGGCTTTCTTCATCTGTGAGCCTAAACTCTTTTGAGATCACTTAGATGGCTATTTTCGTGTTTGGAACAGGGATGAGTTGCCCACTTTGTGATTCAAACTTAGTATCAATTTTCCCTGCTACGTTCTGCACCCTCTATAATGAGATATCCACCCGTGACCCATACCCTCTATAATGAGATATCCACCTGTGACCCATATGACTCGTGGTAAAAGGAACAAGCTTCATTCGGTTGGCCTTCCTATAAACTGGTATAGATAGTGAATATTCTCTGGGCATATATTTTGATGACTTGATATGTAAAACAACAATTGCTTTCGAGTGTTCTGATACTGAGAGGGGTTTAAGCTCTTCATGACCGTAAAGTTATAACCTCCATATGCGGCGAAAATGCTACACAACAAACTGTTGTGGCTCGATGCCCCCTATGCATGCAGTGTTTGTTAGAAGTTGTGAGCTTTTGACGGCGTGTAGACAACACGGTTTAAGTTGTGACCTTTTGACAGTGCTTAGATGTTCAACACACTTTTCTTATACTCGGCGGATGCCAGAAGACTTAGCCTGATCTGCATTTCCAAATTTCCACTTAGGACAGCTGATCTTGGCCAGTCATTGTAGTGCACTAGACAGATCCATTTGGGAGACCTCAATTCCCTTTTATTGGTATCTGAATGGAGGCTGTCTTCTTCTGTGAGCCTAAACTCTTTTGAGATCACTTAGATGGCTATTTTTGTGTCCAGAATGGGGACGAGTTACCCCACTTTGTTATTCAAACTTAGTATCAATTTTCCTTGCTACGTTCTGCACCCTCTATGATGAGATATCCACCCGTGACCCATTCGACTCCTGGTAAAAAGGACCAAGCTTCATTCCGTTGGCCTTCCTACGAGAAGCTAGCCTAGCCACAGGAAAGTTCTGACGGTTTGCTTGCGTGTTATTAAAATGTTGTATTTTGGTTATGTTGCTTTTCTGGTCTTCTGTTGCTTCTTGCTCTCCCTTGTGTTTCTTTATCAAATTACCTAGGTTCTCCCTATTATTGGTTATTTTGGTGGGATTGATCTAAAATCTGGTTTTGCAGATTTCGTACCACCTTTATTTCAACACGTCGCTTCAGTTTTTATTTTCAGATTCTATTTAACAATGCCCTGCATCTCCTTAGCTCAAGTTCTGAAGAATGTGTGCTCTGTTTGGTTGAGTTTTCACAACCAAGTTCGTAGAAATTCTTTTGCAAGTAGGGTTGCAAGTGAGTAGAGCCGAGCTTAGCGTATTCGAGCTCGTCTTGTTTAAAATTGAGCTAGCTTGAGCTCGCTCAGTATTTGGTAACTCGAGCTCAGTTCGAGTACTAAACACGCCTTTATATACGAGCTGAGCTCATACATACAAGCAAAATACATAGAAGCAGAGCTCCTATAAACGAGCCTAGCCCATACTTTTTTGAGATCACTTTATATGCCTATTGTTGTGTCTGGCCTGGAGACAGGGTACCCAACTCATGATTCAAACTACTATCCGTTTCTGCCGCCAGGTTCTGCACCCTCTACAACGAGCTATCACCCGTATGATGGGGGATGAAAAAGAACGAGCTTTGCTCAGTTGGGCTTCCTACGAGAAGCTAGCCTAGCCAGACGAAAGCGCTAACGCATGTTAGCGTGTTCTTCGAATGTTGCATTTGTGTTATGTTGCTTCTCTGTTCTTCGACTGCTTTATTTTGGTAGGATTGATCTAAACAGTTTGTATGCAAATTTTATACTACTCCCTCCGTCCCTTTTTTTGTGTCCAGTATTCCATTTGGGGCTGTCCCTTAATAAGTGTCCATTTTGTAAAGTTAGGGGGGTAAAAGTTGGTGTATTGTCTATTTTGTCCCTAAAAGTAAATTTTATTTTGAAAAGTTAGTGAGTAAAAGTGTAATGATGATGGGTAAGTAGGAAAAGTTGAGGAAAAAGTTGATGTGAAAGGTGTAATGATGATGTCTTTTTAATAAGTTGGAGTTACGAAGCAGGACACTTAAAAAAGAGACGGAGGGAGTACTACCGATACTTCTACAGTTGCTTCAGTATTTTACTTCCAGATTTTATTCACTAATCACCTGCCGTCTAGAAAGTCTTTCGCAAGTTGTGCAAGCGCGTCGAACTTCAGGGTGTTAAGAGCTTGGCTCATTTAACATTCAGCGAGCTGAGCTAGAGCTCGAATCGAGCACAAATATTCTAGCTCAAGCTTGATTACGATTTCACAATTCAAGTTTGATTCAAGTACTAAACGAGTCAGAACTCAAGTTTGATTAAAGTACTAAACAAGTCTCTATGTATGAACCGAGTTCATACATACAAGTTGAGTTCATCCACCGACAAAATAAGTACTTATTTTTTACCCAATAAGAATTCATATTCTACTGACTTTTTACCTTCTTATTTTGCCTTCTTATTTTTACATTTCAAAATCTGTTATTTTTTGATCGCTTATATCTATCAATTTTTAATGAATTTCATGATTTTACAAACTTTGTATAATGGAATTAATTCAGGTCTATCAAACAAGATTCATATTGCAAATTTTTTTAGATCCGTATTAAAATATTTAAGCAATAAAAAATAGCACACCGAATAAGTACTTGTTTCTTAAGAACCCTTAGTGGAACAAGGGCTCTTATTTCCCCTTTCAAAAATCTAGAATAAGTACTTATTAGCAGAACGGACCTTATCTATACTACTCCATATAGTATAGGAGAATAACTTTTCTTTAGGAGGGTTATGGACGTGACAAGTGGCAGGGATTGATTGGCCAAAGCAATTACTTAATTGTCATTTTGTTAAAGAAATTTAATTTTAGCACTCCAGTTTTAGCCATTAGCATTCTACTTTGTATTTTAATCATGTGAGATTACAGAACACAAAGTGTAGTGCCAAAATCACATCCCTTTGTTAAATTAGAAAATTAGAGGTCGATCCTCCTTTTTAGGTCCGGTTTCATTCCAATCCTAAATATTATTTCCGAACCCAGACAGATTTGGTTATGTTGCTTAATGAATTTTATGCCCATGAACAAACGTAAAAACTGACCCTCCCCTCTCTCTCTCTCTCTCTCTGAACGCACTGCTACCAACACCACTTGGACACACCAACCCTCCACACAGGGACGGACAGAAGCGGGGGCACGTGCCCCCATTCGAATGCGTGCCCCCACTTCAAATTAAAATATATTTTTTGTATAAATTAACATAATTATAAAAGTGTGCTAATATATAAACATACACACTTGCATATATCTCCAAAAAACACATACAAAATTAGTTTTATATTTGAATTTCATCGTATGATGTATTTTATACGTGTTATTTTAAGAGCCGTTTGTCTATTTAGAGCTATTCTTTCTTAATTCTCTTTATTTTTAACCGTTTGAGAGAAATATTATAAAACAAAGTCATTAACAAAACTAGCTTGAACATTCTAAAACTTGTCGATGTTCATTTAAAACATATTTTAAAAATTTTGTATGAGATTTTGTACTCATTTTTACCTAATTTAACTTACAATACTCGTTATAAACTTTTGTAGTTAGTAATATACGCCTTAATTTTGTACGATCTTATTGTGGTTGACTATAAAAATAAATTTTTACCATTATGATTAACAAGTGCCCCCACTACACTACATTCCTGAATCCGTCCCTGCCTCCACACCGATGGAGCAGTGCCGACTCCACCACTGCCGCCATGGTTGTCTCCTCTCCGACAATATCACCGTCGTGTCACAGCCAGCACCACGCCCGGTCCTCTTAAAGGCCATGGTGTTCGGATATTTGGTGGGAACAGGGCGAGCGCGTCTTGGACGAGGGGTTTGAACCGGTGGTCGACGAAGACGAGTTTGGACTGGCTGTGATGGAGGAGGATTAATTTATTCAACGCTGATTTTTGCACACAAATCGCGCACATATCACGATGTGGGATCCACTACGGATCTCACACAAACGATCTGAACCATTTATTAAATTTAAAATATTTTTTCAAAAGTCCCTATGAAAAATCAGCTCAATCCGATACCTATAAGTTCTCGATCCAATCATTCAATTCATTAAGATTTTTCGGATAATAAATAGTTAGATGATTCCATCGAACACTTGGAGCATTCCCAATGTAATAATCAAATTGGTATGGATAAGCAAACTTAATAACAATGCTAAAAAAATACCTCACATTGTAATAAGCAAAGTTACAAGTCTTTTAGCAAATAACCAAATTCTACTCATTCTATAACCAAACTTAACAACTTTTACCAATAACCAAAACTCAATAACCAAACCCAATAACTAAACTCAAAACTCAATAACTAAAAAATACCACACATTAGAATCGTCTCATCGAAACGAAGGGGGGGGGGGGGGGGGGGGGGGGGGGGTTTTTAGGGATGCAAAAATAACCAATGTGGAGGTAAAGGTTGTTAAGTTTGATTATGAACTAAATGGATAATCAAATGCTGACGTAGCACATTTTAGTTATTGATTTTGATTATTTCCATTGCGGATGCTCTTATAGGTATTAGATTGAGCTGATTTTTTGCAAGGATTCTTGAAAAAAATGTTTTACATTTAATGAAGGCGTAGATCGGATCATTTGTGTGAGAACCGTAATGGACCTCACACTGTGATCTGTGCATGATTTATGTGCAAAAAATCTGTGTGTAGACTGTAATTCATTAATGAATTTAGTTTTTCATTTGTTTTTGGCATGCATATTTATAAATGAATGACTACTAATTAATTAAAAAAAAACAGCGACGGAGCTAAAATTTTGATAAGATATATATTTTTTATCGGAACGTATACTTTTTATATGATAAGATTTTTGCTTTCCAATTCTTTACATTGTACATTGAAATGATTATTTAAGCTGCTTCAGTTGTCACGTGCTTATTTTTTATTATTTATGAAAAAGTTGGGAAATGAGAATGTAGAGATGCAAAAATAACCAATGTGGAGGTAAAGGTTGTTAAGTTTGATTATGAACTAAATGGATAATCAAATGCTGACGTAGCACATTTTAGTTATTGATTTTGATTATTTCCATTGCGGATGCTCTTATAGGTATTAGATTGAGCTGATTTTTTGCAAGGATTCTTGAAAAAAATGTTTTACATTTAATGAAGGCGTAGATCGGATCATTTGTGTGAGAACCGTAATGGACCTCACACTGTGATCTGTGCATGATTTATGTGCAAAAAATCTGTGTGTAGACTGTAATTCATTAATGAATTTAGTTTTTCATTTGTTTTTGGCATGCATATTTATAAATGAATGACTACTAATTAATTAAAAAAAAACAGCGACGGAGCTAAAATTTTGATAAGATATATATTTTTTATCGGAACGTATACTTTTTATATGATAAGATTTTTGCTTTCCAATTCTTTACATTGTACATTGAAATGATTATTTAAGCTGCTTCAGTTGTCACGTGCTTATTTTTTATTATTTATGAAAAAGTTGGGAAATGAGAATGTAGAGATCAAATCGAATCAAGATTATTAATATTATAAGTAGCTATACACGAATAATTATCCATAATATTTAAAATTAGATATATGCAAAATACAAATTTTAAAACTCGAATGCTCGGGGAGCTAGGGTCGGGGCCCCAACATAGCTCCGCCTCTGAAAAAATACAAAAAAAAAGTTTTATACAAAAAGTTTACAAGAATACAAAGTGCTCAGGAATTCGAGTATTTCCGCCTGTGCGAGGTGTTTTTTCCCTTGTATTTATTGAGATAAAAAAGAGAGGAAAACTCAGCACCATAGAAGTCCTATTTTAATTTAGTACTAGTATAATGTTTCTGGATGCTAGAATTTGTTTTTCAAAAAACGATATTTTTGGATGAGAGATCATATAATTTAGGAGCCACAACAGTGAAATACATTGATTATCAAGTCCATAGGCCATAACCCATTATGATATTACACTGAGAAATGCTACAAGCGATAAAAAAGAAGAAGGAAGAAATGCTTGACGTCTGAGGTAGGCCTGTTAATGGACCGGATCCGATCCGAAAAATCCAATCCGATAATGTCGATTCGATAATCCGAATCCGGTAATCCAAATACGGATCGGATCAGATTCGGATTAAATCCGTTATCAATCCGAATCCGAATTTTTTTTAATTTTTTTCAAAAAACAGTAAATTTTTTATTTTGAAAAAAAAAATGTTTAAGAAGTTGTATTTTTTTTTTAAATTTTTTTTTGGAAAATATTTTTTTTTTTGCTAAAATTTTTGAAGTAAAAAAGTTTTCGGATCGGATCCGGATTAACACTATCGGATTCGAGTCTTATCGGATTCGGATCTATCGGATCGGGATCGGATCTAGCCCATTGACAGGCCTAGTCTGAGGACTCGAAGGTCAAATAATGGATTTTTAGATATTGTAATGGTTGCATTTTTTTGGGATAACTATATGCTTACATTTTGTAATGGTAAATCTATTGTAATGGTTTTTTTAATGAAACTCTTTGTAGACCAACTTTTGTATAAAAAATATAAAGAGGCCTCATTCAAGAGGTTCGTTTCCGGCCTCTAAAACTTATGAGCCGGTCCTGTATAGTACGTACCTAAGCGGTGCTGTGGTAACGGACTCACCTTTCTAGACAGTAATTATGACTCAAATTGAATATTCCATAGTGGGTCGGAACCCCTATGATCTCGCCCAAGGACAGTTGCTACGCTAGTCGTCCTTTCCCACCTTTTTTTGCAGTTCAAAAAAAGGAAGAAAACTTCGTGAGTTTTACGTTTTGCCATTTCTCAATTTTTAAGTTGCACATATTCATTCTTAGCTATTTGGATTTTTACTTTTGTACTACTAAATTATGGAAGATCATCATTCTGCACGATCACTGCGCCACTTCATTTAGCAACATTTGAAGAAAAAAAACAGAAAGATCTTGTGAATCTTGTCGACCGTATTCTCATCATTCTCATCACAACGAATTTGCCCATATTTAGTTCTTTTTTTTTTTCCAGTCGATCGAGACAAATTGGAAAAATTAAATTTTTTTTTTTTTTTGTCAATATTGTATACACATCAGTAGGAAAATTTCTTCCATATTTTGGATAGGTGTCAATTAGACTCAATAACTTAAAGTTGCTGATCAAAAAATAACTTAAAGTTGAATAATTTAGAGATGACAAACGGAGCCTAAGTCAAATAGCAAACAAAATTCAGCTACAACATGAAAACACAATCTACCCATAAAAACCAATGACCTCTAGATCCAAGCTGCACGTGAATCAATGACAAAGCCTATTCAGGTAGGATTATCTTTGATCCTAAAGCTCATATTTTCCTTCTAGAATCCTCCTAGAACGAGCTAGCTAGACACAAGCTAAACAGAGAGAAGAGAGGAGGGCAAGAGAGCTTCTGATCAGAAGGAAGAATTTAACAAAAGTTCAAGTAGGTAAGCGATATCGTAAGGAATTAAACCAATGATTAAAAAGAAATAGCTCCAACGAATATATTAGGAGTGTTCAAGAAAACCGCCCGAACCGTAAAACCGGTCCAATCTGGACCAAACCGTCCTATTTGGTCTGGTTCTGTGGTTCTATGGTTAGGTTATGGTTCCAAAAAAATAAAAACCGTTAATTTTGGTTCGGTTACCGGTTCTCAATTAATGAACCGTGGTTAGAACCGAACCGGACCGTTTAAAACTAAGATAAATATAGTAAGACATGTGTGTGTGTGTGTGTGTAATTAAATATATATTTGAATTTGGTAGGTTAATCTTTTTTTTGCTAAACTTAATTTATTTAGAGATGAAATCTCATTTGTTAGTAGGGAAAGCTTTTATTTTTCTTTCTTTATTTCTTATTCCAGCAGATTATCTTCCTATTTCTTTAATTTTATGAGTTCATATTTTGTGAATAAGTGTTTGAATGCTTATTGGATAGAACCGGAATCGAACCAAAACCGAACCGGTCTTGCGGTTTGGTTTTGGTTAGGTTCCATGCATATTTTGGTTAGGTTCTGGTTCCCATTTTTTAGAAACGTTTGAAATGGTCCAGTTACTGGTTTTCTAGAGAACCGGACCAATCCGGACCGTGCACACCCCTAAAATATATATAGACGATGAAAATTGGAATTAGCCAATTTTAGGGCAATAAGATCATATCCATAAATAACCATTTCGTTTAATTGTTAAATCAATATTAAGACCCAATTTGATGCCAGTTTAAAACCAAGTGCGTACAAAGATTTTGTTCAGTGGCAGTACTGCTATTGTTACTACTGTAACATTCATCTTTCATTTTCCTTTCGTTTTTTTTTTAATTTTTGTAAATAAATTTGCAATCTCTCCAATAAATATTTGATAGGTCCAGCCAACAACTTTTGCGGCTATCTCACCCTTCACGGCTAGTGTGAAACAGCTATGGAAGAGATTGTATAGAATAATTCGAGGTGAGCGCAAGCCCGGAATTACCAAAAAGAAAAAACAAAATAGCATACACATACGTACTCTTCAACGAATCTCAAAACATTACTCCTATTTTGTGTATTATTTTTAATTTCAACATTTTCTCTTTTAAATAAAAAGTAGTAAGCAATTTGTCAAATCATACTAGTAACGTAAAACCAAACAGGTCCCTGTGCTTTAATTTGGAAATCAATAAATCTAGCACCACAAAGATTGTGGTCAAAGGCGACTCACTTGAGATTTTTCAGGCATTGACTCAAGAAGGGAAATCTTCTTAGACTGTAGCTCTGTCATCTCTGATTGCTTAGAGCTACTACCCTTATTCTCTTCTTGTTTTTCATAAACATTAAGCGTTCTTGTCATAGGGTAGCCCACGAATTGGCTAAAGAATCCGTATTAGGTTGTAATAGGGTAGCCCAAGAATTAGCTAAAGAATCCCTATTAGGTGTAAAATTGGAGAATTGGAGGGGGGGGGGGGTGGTGTTTGGTTTCGGCCAATTAGTCGATCTTCTAACTAATAAAATCTCCTTTTTTCGGGAAAAAAAAACACTCACACACACAAATACACAAACTCTCTCATATTAATTGTGGGCCTACACACTTGTATGCATGGGACTCACAATTAATGTGAGAGAGTTTGTGTATTTGTGTGTGAGAAGAAATTTTTCAATGCCAAGGGAGTACCACGTGGTACCTGCTCGGCGCAACTGGACCGTCCATTTCGGTTTTGGACGACTCGGATTTGGGGAGGGAAAAAGGAGATAGAGTGTTTCAATCGTGAAATTATACAATATTCCGAGAATACCGCCACGTGGTACTCTCTAACACTTTACAACCACACATTCATGTTGGATCTACCACTAAGTGTATGGACCTCACATAAAAGTGTGGTTATAAAGTGGTAGGGAGTACCATGTGGTGGTACTCCCGGACTACCTAATAATTACTCGTTTCATCCGATCCGAACTTCCTAAATTCGAACTCCCGCGCCTATAAATAAGGACTCATTCAAACTCTCGCCACACTCACTTGCAGAAGACCGTGGAGGAACGACAGCGACCACTCGCTCCTTTCGTCCTCGCTGCCCCTTCGAGTCCTCTCTCTCTTTCAAAATTGTTTGAGTTGAATTACGAAATGCATCTGAAATTGAATTGAATTTCGTTAGCTTCACTTTATCTGTATTCCAAATTTGATTTGAAATCGATCTGAATTCGATAGGATCAGAATTTCTTCGTACATCAATAAGCAGAGATTTGTCTGTGTGTGTTCTAGGTTCGTATTTGAAATCCGGAATACAAATACTCAATAGATAAGAAAAAGTAAAATCAATCCGTTCAATTGAAACAGAAAGCGTTCTTAGTCTCACAATCGATTTGAATAACAAAAGCAAAACCTTACACAAAATATAAGGAGTTTTTAAATATTCATCCTAGAATCTCATCGCATATAAGTATTCATCCAGGTCATTTTGAACAGTTATGTTTTAATCCTCATTTTTAAATAATTCCAAAATTAACCATTCTTATATAAATACATTGAGTATTAGTCACATGTGTAACTCTAGAATATCTTTATGAAATATCTAGAGTTTTTTTTTTTTGAGCATTAGTCACATGTGTAATTCTAGAATTACCTCAAAATTTATCTTGTATAAAAATATTTTTGTACTGGAGTCTTCCATCTTGTATAAAAATATTTTTGTACTAGAGTCTTCCATGAGTTAGTATAAATAGGGATGAGTTCTAGCCATTTTGTACTAAGCCAAATTTTTTTTTGAATTCAAGTGTAATACAAATACTCTTCTTCCCACTCTTATCTTTAGTATTCTCTCTCCCAAAAATTTTGTCCAACTAAATAATAAATCCTAAGGATGAACCGATCTCGATTGGAAATTTTCATGTGTATCTTTACATTCCTAGTTGTATTTTAATTTACTGTATGAAGACTATAGGGGTTATGTCCCCAAGACTTGTATCAGTTTAAGTTTTCTTAATGTACCTTTGATTACCCATCACCAATGCTACTGGTGACTCAAATATAATTCCTCCAATTCTCTCTTCAGATCTGATCCAGCCATCAAAACAGAAATATTGTTTGCGAGATCTGCAGGTCCACGATCCTCAAGTCCCGATGGCTTTCACACGGAAGCAACTCTATGGTTCAGTATTCAGCAAATGACTTAGACTTTACGAGCCTTCTTACGGTTGCATTTGTAGAGCAAAATAAATTTAGATAAATTGATGTGTTAATGAGATAGCGGTTTACTCCTTGATAAAACCCTTTTGGTAATATTTGTATTTTGAACATGGAAACATTTACTCCTTAATAAAATAGTAAATTTTAGCCAAGGAAAGTTGGAAACATTGATAACTTGGAGAGGAAGGTGAAGCATGATGTTATTCGGTGCTTTTAAGGACTCCTCCCCATTACAAAATCCTTCCTTTTTCCCTTCCCAAATCCAACTTGAAATCAAACTCGAGTTGCTCAATCAAATCCACAAAAACCAAGTCTTTGGTTTTTCTGCTTTTTTTTTTCTTTCCCTTTTTCTTTTCTCTGGGCTAAGGTATAGGCATAACAAACATATGGCAAATTGGGCAGAGCTCAACCAGGATCTTCTCATTCTAATTGCTAAAAGAGTGAGTTTTTTAGAAGATTTTTCAACTTTCGGTAGAGTTTGCAGATCATGGCGATCTGTAACAGTGAAGAAGAATTTCAAAGGGTCTCAACAGGTTCCATGGCTTATGATTACTGAAGAGACCAACGACGAAAAACCGATAACAAAGTTGCTGATTATCGTTGTTTCGTTAGCGCCGCAGACGGAAACTTAATCGGCAGATTGATGCTACCAGAAGCAAAGGGAATGCAGTGTTTTGAGTCACTAGGCTGGTTCGTAACCTTATCCGAAACTGGGGATATGAATCTACTCCATCCGTTATCCCGTGTTCAAATTCCTCTTCCACATATCTCTGCTCTCTCGAGAATCGCAATTAAGTCAACGCAGATACGTTGTTCAAAAATAAGAGTAACTTTTCTAGAATTTATAAGGTTGTCTTGTCTTCACGTCCTTCTCCTTCGCCGGAAGACAACTATGCACTCATGGTTATTCACAGCAAACGTATTTTGGATAGTATGAGCGCCCTGGGTTTATGGAAACCGGGGATGAAGGCCTGGACCACCATCAAAACCCGTGGATACACTGCTATGGATATGACCTATTACAAGGGCCAATTTTACGCGGTTACTGATTGGTGGATTTTAATTTTCGACGTTTGGGGAAGTGATCATCCAACCTTTATTGGAAAAAAAAGAATACCGAATCTAAACGGCTTGGACAAGAGCCTATACATAGTGGAATCAGAAGGGGAGCTATTCATAATTGTTCGATACGTCACCGAGATTCATTCTGATTGCCGTACTGGTGAGAGGGTGGGCAGAAGCAAGGGCAATGGCGTAAATATCAACGACGACGAGCTTAGGATTGGAGGGACTGAGAAATTTAGAGTATATAAGGTGGATTTAAGCAACTCGGCATTGGCGGAGTTACAGAGCTTAGGCGACAATACCCTGTTCATGGGGTACAATGGCTCCATCTCCGTTAAAGCCTCCAATTTTTCGAAAGGAATTACGCCCAATTGTATCTATTACGTGGACCTTTGTTGGATAGTTGGGACAACATTATTTTCCAACGGAGGAAGACTAGTGGTAGATGCGGGAATTTACAACATGTACGATCGAAGTGTGGCTCCTTGGTATGATCAAAGCGTGGCTCCTTGGGATGAAGGCGGGTCTTTTAGTTGCATCTGTCGACCTCTATGGGTCAAATTCTAGTATTTTTGACGTGTTGCATTGCTACAATCGTAACGCGCGGTTGTCCTATTTTTCCTGTTTTTCTAGTTTAATAATACACTCTAATTTTGAAAATACACTAACCAGACGAATTTATCCCATCACTAAGTTATCGATGCTCGATCTACTTGACTTTTTTAGAGTTGTTTTGTGTTTGTGAAGCTTTACAAAGTGAACTGTTTATATTATAATTTTAAGGTTGGTCGGAAGGAAAATCGAATGGAAGGCACGATAGGTCTTGTCACTTTATGTTGTTATACTAGCGCATGCTCCGAATGGATGGTCAAAAAAACACATTCTTTAATATCCCCCTAACCTTTTTAACGCAAAGGCCAAAAAAACTCAACAAAGCATTCTCCTTTACTCATCAATTTTGTAAGACCCGACTTTTTTTTTAAAAAAGAAAAGAAAAGAAGTAGGCTTATTAAAAGTGAATTTTATTTTTATTGTGGGCCTTCACTGTGATTTCCTAGAACTATTGGGTTCAAGGTGTAAAATAAAAGAAAGGCATGTGCTGTGTGTGCACGTGGAGAGCCCTTGTTGTGCATGTGTGTGATACAAACCTAGTGGAAAATTAAAAAAAAGGAAAGAAGAAGAAATCGTTCAGGAGAAGAAGAAAAGAAAAATAAGGCGCAGTGAGAGGCAACGAGGAAGATAGGTTTAACGATAACATAAGTTCTAATTTCGGAAGGTAATTCTTAGTTTTCCATATTGATCAGTAACATATCTGTAATTGAATTGAGTAATTTTAGGATTTTGAGAATCAATTGGGTTCCAAGTTCTCCTAACTAGGGTTATTCCTTGTTCATTTTCTCTGCTGGAATTGTTAGTTGTGATTGCAGGTATTCTTAGTCTCTCTAATATGAAAGATTTGATTTTGGGGTTAAATTTTGATTAAATTTTGTTAATGAGGAGAAGCGGAGGAAAAAAAAAAAAAAAGGAACCGACTTGGGGCAGTGTTGTTGCCGTTGTTTGTTGTTGCTGTAAAGTTGCTAATGATACTTTTGGAAAAATTATCCTGCGTGAGGGAATTATTAATTTATCTTGCACCTAGGTTGAAAACATTTCTAATGGGGTCTAATAAAGCTTTGTAATGGCTGTAAAAGAATGCTGGAAATAGTTTTTTTTGGATGTTGAAACTGTGAGTAATAGGTGCTGGAATTTTTATTAGTTGCTGGAAATTCGAATCCTGTGCTGAAAAATGGTTTATAGGTTGCTGAAAGTGATGTTTTATGTTGGAAACTGTTACTTAGGTGCAGAAATTAAATGATGAATATTGGGAATTGATTGTATATGGTGAAAATCTGAATCTAAGTGTTGAAATATTCATTTAAGGTTGTTATAGCTGAAAATCATGTGCTACACTTGACTGTGGGAAGGAGTATTTGAGTTATTGTTTGTTATTTCCTTTCGATTTAAACTCCATATTCACATGTGTGGATTTGTGTGTTCCACGCCAGGTTCGGAAGCGGCAACGAGCACCGCGACTCCACGTAGGGAGTGAGCTCGTGTTGGTACCTTTTTGGCTGGACCTCGAGGTGGGTGTTCTTATTTTTAATAGCAGAAGATGAGACACGGTGTAGAGTTGTTTTTCGTATTGAAATGGTTAATATTTGGCTTGAGCTCCTAAGCGAGAATATGATCGTAGCCTTAGTGGCGTTATAATATGGCCTTAGTGGCGTTATTGAATATTGCCTTAGTGGCGTGGATAAATATTGCCTTAGTGGCGTGACGACTCTTGCCTTAGTGGCGTAAAGAGAATTGCCTTAGTGGCGTTGATATGGAATTTGCCTTAGTGGCGTTATGAATATTACGTAATGGAACGTTATTGTGGGCAGAATATTCTTGTTTAAATTGTTGGATAGCCCTTGTCTTTATTGCTTCTCTTATTATGGATAAGTACATTCACTGAGCAAGTTGATAGCTCACACCCCCACAGTATTTTCTTTTCAGGTGCGTGACGGCACGTGGGTCCACTGCAGAGTCTAGACAGGAGTTGTGTATATAGAAGTCTAGCTTTTTGACTCTTTTGATTATGTGCCTATTTTTGGTGGTTGTATATGTTGTAAATATATGTGGGCACGTCTTGTATGACAGTTATTTCCGTATATATGCAAGTTAAGTTTTTTTTTATGAGCTGGACACCTAGCTGGTGCTTTTATTTACTTTTTGAGCAGGGCCAAGACGTGGGTCCATCCCATTCGGAAAATAAATTTAGTGTGGTATTTTTTTCGGGATGGGGTGTGACAATTTTTGGTATCAGAGCCTATGGTTATTAGGTTCTGTAGACATTTTTGAGTCTAGAACTTGCAGTGGACCATAGGGAGTCAGTTGAGTTAGTGGTTAGCTTATTTTTGCTGGCATGATAAATATTGAACTGCAATGATATTTATTGCTTATCTTGAGTTCAATGGCAGATAAAGTTATGGATGGTCAGGAGAAAGATTCAGGGGGTCAAGCGGGTCAAGGTGAACCTAGTGCTCAAAGTCAATCAGATATTTTGCAGGCTCTTGCACGGTTTATTGAGTTTCAAACGGGTGCACAAGCAAGCTCATCAAATCAGCCACGTAGTACCGTTCATGAACAGTTTATGAAACTTCAACCTCCAACATTCTCTGGTGGTGTGGAACCATTGGAAGCAGAGGAATGGCTAAAGAGGATGGAGTCTATTTTTGATGTCATGAGTGTTTCTGATGATCAAAAAGTTACTCTAGCCCCTTTTATGTTAAAAGATCAAGCTCGATTTTGGTGGGAAGCTACTAAAGGATTGCTGACTACACCAGCAATTGGGGAATCGGAGCCTCCAGTGCCGAAAAAGGTTACGTGGAAAGAATTTATCGCAGCTTTCAATGAGCAATACTTTCCTCTGTTGTATCGATATGATATGGAGCACGAGTTTTCTAGTTTGAGGCAAGGAAGTATGTCTGTTGCTGAATATGATGCTAAGTTCATCAAATTATCTCGGTTTGCACCAGACTTAATCCGTACAGAGGATGCTAAGTGTAGAAGATTTCAATTTGGTTTGGATCCCGACATTCGAGCTGGAGTTGCTACTCATGAAGCAAAGAGATATTCTGACTTGGTACATAAGTCAAAGATTTCAGAGAAGAGTGTTATTGAGAAGAAAGAAAGGCAAGCACAATATAGGAGGGGTCAATTTGAGGCTAGATCATCTAGACAGAGGTTTCAGGGATCTCAATTGAGCGGAGTTCAGGGTAGGCCACAACAGAATGTTCCATTTGGTGGTCACCAGGGGAGTTCTCAAAAGCAACAACCTAGACAACAAACCAGTGTTTCCTCAGGTAGTGGTACACGAGATATTACTTGTTTCAGTTGTGGAGCGAGTGGGCATATGGCACGAGATTGTAAGGGAAAACAGCAAGAGAGATGTTATCGTTGCAACCAACCTGGGCACAAGATTCGTGATTGTCCTGTGACATCTGTTGTTTCTCCATCGGTGGGTAGTGTGGCTAGTGGCAATACAGCGTCATCTAGGACTCCTCAGAGAGGTGGGGGATCTTCCAGTGGACCTCGCACTCAGGCCAGAGTATTTGCTATGACTCGGCAAGATGCTCAGGCGACACCTGATGTTGTTACAGGTACACTAAATGTTTCTAGTAGGGATGCACATATTTTAATTGATCCCGGCTCTACTCATTCGTATGTGTCCCTATCATTTGGCATGTGTTTAAATCAGCCCCTTACATTATTAGATCATTGTTTATCTGTGTGTACTCCTATTGGGGAAGTGGTGTTGGTAGATGTGACATATAGGGGTTGTGTGGTACGTGTGGGTGAAAAAGAATTACTTGTGAATTTAGTGCCTCTTGACATACATGATTTTGATATAATATTGGGCATGGATTGGTTGGCGTCATATCATGCTTCTATAGATTGTTTCAAGAAAGAGGTAATATTTCGGGTTCCTAATGAAACTGAGGTTAAATTTTGTGGCGAGCGCAATGTTACTCCTACTTGTCTTATATCAGCAATTGAAGCCAGGAAATTGCTCAGGAAGGGTTGTGAATGTTATTTGGCGCATGTGATAGATACAACAAAATTAGAGGTTAAATTGGAGGATATTCCAGTGGTGCGGGAATTTACAGATGTGTTTCCAGAGGAGTTGCCGGGAATTGTGCTGGATAGAGAGGTAGAGTTTTCTATTGAGTTACTTCCAGAGACTGCTCCTATATCTATAGCACCGTACCGAATGGCTCCTACCGAGTTGAAAGAATTAAAAATTCAGCTGCAAGATTTGCTTGACCGAGGTTTTATCCAACCTAGTGTGTCACCTTGGGGAGCTCCAGTGTTGTTTGTTAAAAAGAAGGATGGCACATTGAGATTGTGTATTGATTACCGTCAGCTCAACAAGGTAACAGTGCGCAACAAGTATCCCTTACCTCGGATTGATGATTTATTTGATCAGTTGCAGGGAGCTATAGTGTTTTCAAAAATTGATCTTCGATCAGGGTATCACCAAATAAAAGTGAAAGATAGTGATGTTCCAAAGACTGCTTTTCGTACGAGATACGGGCACTATGAATTCCTGGTTATGCCTTTCGGGTTGACTAATGCTCCAGCCGTGTTTATGGACTTAATGAATCGGGTATTTCAGCCTTATCTTGACTCGTTCATTATTGTCTTTATTGATGATATCTTGATATACTCACGAAGCAAGGAGGAACATGTGAAGCACCTACGCATTGCATTGCAGACTCTACGAGAAAAGCGATTGTTTGCAAAGTTTAGCAAATGTGAGTTCTGGTTGGATAGAGTGGTTTTCTTGGGACATGTGATATCTGGAGATGGAATTTGTGTTGATCCTGCGAAGGTGGAAGCTGTAGTTAAATGGGAATGCCCAACGAATGTCTCTGAGATCCGAAGTTTCTTGGGTTTGGCGGGCTATTATCGTCGATTTATTAAAGGTTTCTCAGCGATTGCTAGACCATTGACTAGATTGACTCAGAAAGCAGTGAAGTTTGAGTGGACTGACGCTTGTGAGCGGAGTTTTCAAGAGCTAAAGGCTAGATTGGTTTCAGCTCCAGTTTTGACTATTCCTTCTGGCGCGGGAGACTTTGTTATCTATAGCGATGCTTCACACCAGGGTTTGGGATGCGTGCTGATGCAGCGTGGAAAGGTAATTGCTTATGCTTCAAGACAATTAAAGAACCATGAACGCAATTATCCAACTCATGATTTGGAGTTAGCGGCAGTTGTGTTTGCATTAAAGTTGTGGAGACATTACTTATATGGCGAAGCTTGTGAGATTTTTACCGACCATCAGAGTTTGAAATATTTGTTTACACAGAAGGACTTGAACTTGAGACAAAGACGATGGATAGAGTTAATTAACGATTATGATTGCAGTATTCACTACCATCCTGGAAAAGCAAATGTTGTGGCAGATGCTTTGAGCAGAAAATCTTCAGGTAGATTGGCATGTGTTCAATGTACTCGTGTTGATATTTTTACCGAGTTGACTTCGATGGGTGTGCAGTTAGCCATGACAAATACTAACGCTTTGATAGCTCATTTTAGAGTGAGACCTCTATTGATTGATTGGATTCGGGAGACTCAATATCGAGATCGAAAATTGAAGAAGTTTATCGATGGAGTGAGAGATGGGACGCGGACAGACTTTGTTATTCGGGATGGGTTATTGTTATTTGAAAATCGATTGTGTGTACCTAGGGACCAAGCTTTGAAGAGAGAGATTTTGGAAGAGGCACATAGTTCAGCTTATACTATGCATCCGGGTAGTACCAAAATGTATCGTGATCTTAGGGAGCACTATTGGTGGATTGGGATGAAGAGGGAGATAGCTCAGTTTGTAGCTCGATGTTTAGTATGTCAACAAGTAAAGGCCGAGCATCAACGACCCGCAGGTTTATTGCAACCTCTTCCTATTCCTGTATGGAAGTGGGAGCATATTACGATGGACTTTGTGAGTGGACTTCCTCGTTCTCAAAAAGGCTATGATTCTATTTGGGTGATTGTGGATCGATTGACTAAGTCCGCGCATTTTCTACCTGTTAATACCACCTATACAGTTGATAAGTATGCTAAATTGTATGTTGATGAGATTATCCGTTTGCACGGGGCTCCAGTGTCGATTGTTGCTGATCGAGATCCTAGATTTACTTCCAGATTTTGGCCGAGTTTGCAACAAGCAATGGGTACTACTTTGAAGTTTAGTACAGCTTTTCACCCTCAGACCGACGGGCAATCTGAGCGGACTGTTCAAATTTTGGAAGATATGTTGCGTGCTTGTGTATTGGACTTCAAAGGCAGTTGGGATGCTTATATGTCGTTGATGGAATTTGCTTATAATAATAGCTATCAGACTAGCATTGGCATGGCACCATACGAGGCTTTATATGGTCGGAGGTGTAGAACTCCTGTATGTTGGAGTGAAGTTGGAGAAAGGTGGTTGTCGAAACCAGAGTTGATTCAAGTCACTGTCGATAAAATTAAAGTGGTTCGTGATCGCTTGAAAATTGCACAAAGTCGCCAGAAAAGTTATGCAGATAAGCGGAGGAGAGACTTAGAATTCGCAGTGGGTGATTGGGTGTTTCTTCGAGTATCACCATGGAAAGGGGTTATGAGGTTCAAAAAGAAAGGCAAGTTGAGTCCACGATATATTGGGCCGTATGAGATCATTGAGCGGATTGGGTCTACGGCGTATCGCTTGGCATTGCCACCGGAGTTAAGCCGACTCCATGATGTGTTTCATGTCTCCATGTTACGAAAGTATATTGCGGATCCATCTCATGTGTTGACTTCTGAGCCGATAGAGCTAAAAGAGGATCTAACTTATGTGGAGCAACCAGTAGAAATTTTAGATCGCAGAGATCAAGTTTTGCGTAACAAGACTATCCCATTGGTAAAAGTCTTATGGAGGAGTCACGCGGTCGAGGAGGCAACTTGGGAGACTGAGGAAAGTATGAGAGCTCAATATCCACATCTATTTCCATAAGGTAAGTGAATTTCGGGGGCGAAATTCTTTTAACGAGAGGATAATTGTAAGACCCGACTTTTTTTTTAAAAAAGAAAAGAAAAGAAGTAGGCTTATTAAAAGTGAATTTTATTTTTATTGTGGGCCTTCACTGTGATTTCCTAGAACTATTGGGTTCAAGGTGTAAAATAAAAGAAAGGCATGTGCTGTGTGTGCACGTGGAGAGCCCTTGTTGTGCATGTGTGTGATACAAACCTAGTGGAAAATTAAAAAAAAGGAAAGAAGAAGAAATCGTTCAGGAGAAGAAGAAAAGAAAAATAAGGCGCAGTGAGAGGCAACGAGGAAGATAGGTTTAACGATAACATAAGTTCTAATTTCGGAAGGTAATTCTTAGTTTTCCATATTGATCAGTAACATATCTGTAATTGAATTGAGTAATTTTAGGATTTTGAGAATCAATTGGGTTCCAAGTTCTCCTAACTAGGGTTATTCCTTGTTCATTTTCTCTGCTGGAATTGTTAGTTGTGATTGCAGGTATTCTTAGTCTCTCTAATATGAAAGATTTGATTTTGGGGTTAAATTTTGATTAAATTTTGTTAATGAGGAGAAGCGGAGGAAAAAAAAAAAAAAAGGAACCGACTTGGGGCAGTGTTGTTGCCGTTGTTTGTTGTTGCTGTAAAGTTGCTAATGATACTTTTGGAAAAATTATCCTGCGTGAGGGAATTATTAATTTATCTTGCACCTAGGTTGAAAACATTTCTAATGGGGTCTAATAAAGCTTTGTAATGGCTGTAAAAGAATGCTGGAAATAGTTTTTTTTGGATGTTGAAACTGTGAGTAATAGGTGCTGGAATTTTTATTAGTTGCTGGAAATTCGAATCCTGTGCTGAAAAATGGTTTATAGGTTGCTGAAAGTGATGTTTTATGTTGGAAACTGTTACTTAGGTGCAGAAATTAAATGATGAATATTGGGAATTGATTGTATATGGTGAAAATCTGAATCTAAGTGTTGAAATATTCATTTAAGGTTGTTATAGCTGAAAATCATGTGCTACACTTGACTGTGGGAAGGAGTATTTGAGTTATTGTTTGTTATTTCCTTTCGATTTAAACTCCATATTCACATGTGTGGATTTGTGTGTTCCACGCCAGGTTCGGAAGCGGCAACGAGCACCGCGACTCCACGTAGGGAGTGAGCTCGTGTTGGTACCTTTTTGGCTGGACCTCGAGGTGGGTGTTCTTATTTTTAATAGCAGAAGATGAGACACGGTGTAGAGTTGTTTTTCGTATTGAAATGGTTAATATTTGGCTTGAGCTCCTAAGCGAGAATATGATCGTAGCCTTAGTGGCGTTATAATATGGCCTTAGTGGCGTTATTGAATATTGCCTTAGTGGCGTGGATAAATATTGCCTTAGTGGCGTGACGACTCTTGCCTTAGTGGCGTAAAGAGAATTGCCTTAGTGGCGTTGATATGGAATTTGCCTTAGTGGCGTTATGAATATTACGTAATGGAACGTTATTGTGGGCAGAATATTCTTGTTTAAATTGTTGGATAGCCCTTGTCTTTATTGCTTCTCTTATTATGGATAAGTACATTCACTGAGCAAGTTGATAGCTCACACCCCCACAGTATTTTCTTTTCAGGTGCGTGACGGCACGTGGGTCCACTGCAGAGTCTAGACAGGAGTTGTGTATATAGAAGTCTAGCTTTTTGACTCTTTTGATTATGTGCCTATTTTTGGTGGTTGTATATGTTGTAAATATATGTGGGCACGTCTTGTATGACAGTTATTTCCGTATATATGCAAGTTAAGTTTTTTTTTATGAGCTGGACACCTAGCTGGTGCTTTTATTTACTTTTTGAGCAGGGCCAAGACGTGGGTCCATCCCATTCGGAAAATAAATTTAGTGTGGTATTTTTTTCGGGATGGGGTGTGACAATTTTTGGTATCAGAGCCTATGGTTATTAGGTTCTGTAGACATTTTTGAGTCTAGAACTTGCAGTGGACCATAGGGAGTCAGTTGAGTTAGTGGTTAGCTTATTTTTGCTGGCATGATAAATATTGAACTGCAATGATATTTATTGCTTATCTTGAGTTCAATGGCAGATAAAGTTATGGATGGTCAGGAGAAAGATTCAGGGGGTCAAGCGGGTCAAGGTGAACCTAGTGCTCAAAGTCAATCAGATATTTTGCAGGCTCTTGCACGGTTTATTGAGTTTCAAACGGGTGCACAAGCAAGCTCATCAAATCAGCCACGTAGTACCGTTCATGAACAGTTTATGAAACTTCAACCTCCAACATTCTCTGGTGGTGTGGAACCATTGGAAGCAGAGGAATGGCTAAAGAGGATGGAGTCTATTTTTGATGTCATGAGTGTTTCTGATGATCAAAAAGTTACTCTAGCCCCTTTTATGTTAAAAGATCAAGCTCGATTTTGGTGGGAAGCTACTAAAGGATTGCTGACTACACCAGCAATTGGGGAATCGGAGCCTCCAGTGCCGAAAAAGGTTACGTGGAAAGAATTTATCGCAGCTTTCAATGAGCAATACTTTCCTCTGTTGTATCGATATGATATGGAGCACGAGTTTTCTAGTTTGAGGCAAGGAAGTATGTCTGTTGCTGAATATGATGCTAAGTTCATCAAATTATCTCGGTTTGCACCAGACTTAATCCGTACAGAGGATGCTAAGTGTAGAAGATTTCAATTTGGTTTGGATCCCGACATTCGAGCTGGAGTTGCTACTCATGAAGCAAAGAGATATTCTGACTTGGTACATAAGTCAAAGATTTCAGAGAAGAGTGTTATTGAGAAGAAAGAAAGGCAAGCACAATATAGGAGGGGTCAATTTGAGGCTAGATCATCTAGACAGAGGTTTCAGGGATCTCAATTGAGCGGAGTTCAGGGTAGGCCACAACAGAATGTTCCATTTGGTGGTCACCAGGGGAGTTCTCAAAAGCAACAACCTAGACAACAAACCAGTGTTTCCTCAGGTAGTGGTACACGAGATATTACTTGTTTCAGTTGTGGAGCGAGTGGGCATATGGCACGAGATTGTAAGGGAAAACAGCAAGAGAGATGTTATCGTTGCAACCAACCTGGGCACAAGATTCGTGATTGTCCTGTGACATCTGTTGTTTCTCCATCGGTGGGTAGTGTGGCTAGTGGCAATACAGCGTCATCTAGGACTCCTCAGAGAGGTGGGGGATCTTCCAGTGGACCTCGCACTCAGGCCAGAGTATTTGCTATGACTCGGCAAGATGCTCAGGCGACACCTGATGTTGTTACAGGTACACTAAATGTTTCTAGTAGGGATGCACATATTTTAATTGATCCCGGCTCTACTCATTCGTATGTGTCCCTATCATTTGGCATGTGTTTAAATCAGCCCCTTACATTATTAGATCATTGTTTATCTGTGTGTACTCCTATTGGGGAAGTGGTGTTGGTAGATGTGACATATAGGGGTTGTGTGGTACGTGTGGGTGAAAAAGAATTACTTGTGAATTTAGTGCCTCTTGACATACATGATTTTGATATAATATTGGGCATGGATTGGTTGGCGTCATATCATGCTTCTATAGATTGTTTCAAGAAAGAGGTAATATTTCGGGTTCCTAATGAAACTGAGGTTAAATTTTGTGGCGAGCGCAATGTTACTCCTACTTGTCTTATATCAGCAATTGAAGCCAGGAAATTGCTCAGGAAGGGTTGTGAATGTTATTTGGCGCATGTGATAGATACAACAAAATTAGAGGTTAAATTGGAGGATATTCCAGTGGTGCGGGAATTTACAGATGTGTTTCCAGAGGAGTTGCCGGGAATTGTGCTGGATAGAGAGGTAGAGTTTTCTATTGAGTTACTTCCAGAGACTGCTCCTATATCTATAGCACCGTACCGAATGGCTCCTACCGAGTTGAAAGAATTAAAAATTCAGCTGCAAGATTTGCTTGACCGAGGTTTTATCCAACCTAGTGTGTCACCTTGGGGAGCTCCAGTGTTGTTTGTTAAAAAGAAGGATGGCACATTGAGATTGTGTATTGATTACCGTCAGCTCAACAAGGTAACAGTGCGCAACAAGTATCCCTTACCTCGGATTGATGATTTATTTGATCAGTTGCAGGGAGCTATAGTGTTTTCAAAAATTGATCTTCGATCAGGGTATCACCAAATAAAAGTGAAAGATAGTGATGTTCCAAAGACTGCTTTTCGTACGAGATACGGGCACTATGAATTCCTGGTTATGCCTTTCGGGTTGACTAATGCTCCAGCCGTGTTTATGGACTTAATGAATCGGGTATTTCAGCCTTATCTTGACTCGTTCATTATTGTCTTTATTGATGATATCTTGATATACTCACGAAGCAAGGAGGAACATGTGAAGCACCTACGCATTGCATTGCAGACTCTACGAGAAAAGCGATTGTTTGCAAAGTTTAGCAAATGTGAGTTCTGGTTGGATAGAGTGGTTTTCTTGGGACATGTGATATCTGGAGATGGAATTTGTGTTGATCCTGCGAAGGTGGAAGCTGTAGTTAAATGGGAATGCCCAACGAATGTCTCTGAGATCCGAAGTTTCTTGGGTTTGGCGGGCTATTATCGTCGATTTATTAAAGGTTTCTCAGCGATTGCTAGACCATTGACTAGATTGACTCAGAAAGCAGTGAAGTTTGAGTGGACTGACGCTTGTGAGCGGAGTTTTCAAGAGCTAAAGGCTAGATTGGTTTCAGCTCCAGTTTTGACTATTCCTTCTGGCGCGGGAGACTTTGTTATCTATAGCGATGCTTCACACCAGGGTTTGGGATGCGTGCTGATGCAGCGTGGAAAGGTAATTGCTTATGCTTCAAGACAATTAAAGAACCATGAACGCAATTATCCAACTCATGATTTGGAGTTAGCGGCAGTTGTGTTTGCATTAAAGTTGTGGAGACATTACTTATATGGCGAAGCTTGTGAGATTTTTACCGACCATCAGAGTTTGAAATATTTGTTTACACAGAAGGACTTGAACTTGAGACAAAGACGATGGATAGAGTTAATTAACGATTATGATTGCAGTATTCACTACCATCCTGGAAAAGCAAATGTTGTGGCAGATGCTTTGAGCAGAAAATCTTCAGGTAGATTGGCATGTGTTCAATGTACTCGTGTTGATATTTTTACCGAGTTGACTTCGATGGGTGTGCAGTTAGCCATGACAAATACTAACGCTTTGATAGCTCATTTTAGAGTGAGACCTCTATTGATTGATTGGATTCGGGAGACTCAATATCGAGATCGAAAATTGAAGAAGTTTATCGATGGAGTGAGAGATGGGACGCGGACAGACTTTGTTATTCGGGATGGGTTATTGTTATTTGAAAATCGATTGTGTGTACCTAGGGACCAAGCTTTGAAGAGAGAGATTTTGGAAGAGGCACATAGTTCAGCTTATACTATGCATCCGGGTAGTACCAAAATGTATCGTGATCTTAGGGAGCACTATTGGTGGATTGGGATGAAGAGGGAGATAGCTCAGTTTGTAGCTCGATGTTTAGTATGTCAACAAGTAAAGGCCGAGCATCAACGACCCGCAGGTTTATTGCAACCTCTTCCTATTCCTGTATGGAAGTGGGAGCATATTACGATGGACTTTGTGAGTGGACTTCCTCGTTCTCAAAAAGGCTATGATTCTATTTGGGTGATTGTGGATCGATTGACTAAGTCCGCGCATTTTCTACCTGTTAATACCACCTATACAGTTGATAAGTATGCTAAATTGTATGTTGATGAGATTATCCGTTTGCACGGGGCTCCAGTGTCGATTGTTGCTGATCGAGATCCTAGATTTACTTCCAGATTTTGGCCGAGTTTGCAACAAGCAATGGGTACTACTTTGAAGTTTAGTACAGCTTTTCACCCTCAGACCGACGGGCAATCTGAGCGGACTGTTCAAATTTTGGAAGATATGTTGCGTGCTTGTGTATTGGACTTCAAAGGCAGTTGGGATGCTTATATGTCGTTGATGGAATTTGCTTATAATAATAGCTATCAGACTAGCATTGGCATGGCACCATACGAGGCTTTATATGGTCGGAGGTGTAGAACTCCTGTATGTTGGAGTGAAGTTGGAGAAAGGTGGTTGTCGAAACCAGAGTTGATTCAAGTCACTGTCGATAAAATTAAAGTGGTTCGTGATCGCTTGAAAATTGCACAAAGTCGCCAGAAAAGTTATGCAGATAAGCGGAGGAGAGACTTAGAATTCGCAGTGGGTGATTGGGTGTTTCTTCGAGTATCACCATGGAAAGGGGTTATGAGGTTCAAAAAGAAAGGCAAGTTGAGTCCACGATATATTGGGCCGTATGAGATCATTGAGCGGATTGGGTCTACGGCGTATCGCTTGGCATTGCCACCGGAGTTAAGCCGACTCCATGATGTGTTTCATGTCTCCATGTTACGAAAGTATATTGCGGATCCATCTCATGTGTTGACTTCTGAGCCGATAGAGCTAAAAGAGGATCTAACTTATGTGGAGCAACCAGTAGAAATTTTAGATCGCAGAGATCAAGTTTTGCGTAACAAGACTATCCCATTGGTAAAAGTCTTATGGAGGAGTCACGCGGTCGAGGAGGCAACTTGGGAGACTGAGGAAAGTATGAGAGCTCAATATCCACATCTATTTCCATAAGGTAAGTGAATTTCGGGGGCGAAATTCTTTTAACGAGAGGATAATTGTAAGACCCGACTTTTTTTTTAAAAAAGAAAAGAAAAGAAGTAGGCTTATTAAAAGTGAATTTTATTTTTATTGTGGGCCTTCACTGTGATTTCCTAGAACTATTGGGTTCAAGGTGTAAAATAAAAGAAAGGCATGTGCTGTGTGTGCACGTGGAGAGCCCTTGTTGTGCATGTGTGTGATACAAACCTAGTGGAAAATTAAAAAAAAGGAAAGAAGAAGAAATCGTTCAGGAGAAGAAGAAAAGAAAAATAAGGCGCAGTGAGAGGCAACGAGGAAGATAGGTTTAACGATAACATAAGTTCTAATTTCGGAAGGTAATTCTTAGTTTTCCATATTGATCAGTAACATATCTGTAATTGAATTGAGTAATTTTAGGATTTTGAGAATCAATTGGGTTCCAAGTTCTCCTAACTAGGGTTATTCCTTGTTCATTTTCTCTGCTGGAATTGTTAGTTGTGATTGCAGGTATTCTTAGTCTCTCTAATATGAAAGATTTGATTTTGGGGTTAAATTTTGATTAAATTTTGTTAATGAGGAGAAGCGGAGGAAAAAAAAAAAAAAAGGAACCGACTTGGGGCAGTGTTGTTGCCGTTGTTTGTTGTTGCTGTAAAGTTGCTAATGATACTTTTGGAAAAATTATCCTGCGTGAGGGAATTATTAATTTATCTTGCACCTAGGTTGAAAACATTTCTAATGGGGTCTAATAAAGCTTTGTAATGGCTGTAAAAGAATGCTGGAAATAGTTTTTTTTGGATGTTGAAACTGTGAGTAATAGGTGCTGGAATTTTTATTAGTTGCTGGAAATTCGAATCCTGTGCTGAAAAATGGTTTATAGGTTGCTGAAAGTGATGTTTTATGTTGGAAACTGTTACTTAGGTGCAGAAATTAAATGATGAATATTGGGAATTGATTGTATATGGTGAAAATCTGAATCTAAGTGTTGAAATATTCATTTAAGGTTGTTATAGCTGAAAATCATGTGCTACACTTGACTGTGGGAAGGAGTATTTGAGTTATTGTTTGTTATTTCCTTTCGATTTAAACTCCATATTCACATGTGTGGATTTGTGTGTTCCACGCCAGGTTCGGAAGCGGCAACGAGCACCGCGACTCCACGTAGGGAGTGAGCTCGTGTTGGTACCTTTTTGGCTGGACCTCGAGGTGGGTGTTCTTATTTTTAATAGCAGAAGATGAGACACGGTGTAGAGTTGTTTTTCGTATTGAAATGGTTAATATTTGGCTTGAGCTCCTAAGCGAGAATATGATCGTAGCCTTAGTGGCGTTATAATATGGCCTTAGTGGCGTTATTGAATATTGCCTTAGTGGCGTGGATAAATATTGCCTTAGTGGCGTGACGACTCTTGCCTTAGTGGCGTAAAGAGAATTGCCTTAGTGGCGTTGATATGGAATTTGCCTTAGTGGCGTTATGAATATTACGTAATGGAACGTTATTGTGGGCAGAATATTCTTGTTTAAATTGTTGGATAGCCCTTGTCTTTATTGCTTCTCTTATTATGGATAAGTACATTCACTGAGCAAGTTGATAGCTCACACCCCCACAGTATTTTCTTTTCAGGTGCGTGACGGCACGTGGGTCCACTGCAGAGTCTAGACAGGAGTTGTGTATATAGAAGTCTAGCTTTTTGACTCTTTTGATTATGTGCCTATTTTTGGTGGTTGTATATGTTGTAAATATATGTGGGCACGTCTTGTATGACAGTTATTTCCGTATATATGCAAGTTAAGTTTTTTTTTATGAGCTGGACACCTAGCTGGTGCTTTTATTTACTTTTTGAGCAGGGCCAAGACGTGGGTCCATCCCATTCGGAAAATAAATTTAGTGTGGTATTTTTTTCGGGATGGGGTGTGACAAATTTATTCAAAAAAACTCAAAATAGTTCCTTTTTTTCCCGAAGAAACGCGTAGAAATTTTTTGTGTATTATGATAAAAAGGGTTGTTTTCTTCTCGCGTTTGAATAAAAAAAAATGACTGTTTCCTTTTTTACCATAGGAAAATCAACCTAAAAAGATTCAACTTAAAAGCAAATATTGAATTGAATGTAAAAAAAATCAACTTTAGAGAAATTAATTGAAGAAGGAAGGTGAGTCTATTTCTCTATGAGGGAAACGTGTAACTTCTTTGTCTCACATTAGTGTAGGTGGATATAATAAGAAATATTCATTCAATCCGACAGCTATAACCTTATCAGAAAGTACGATCGAACGACTACAGATTCTATTTTGTGTGTATGACTATAGAGATATATCCATTTAAGTTATATAAATAAACCTTTGTGAATGAAAGAGGGATCTACTTTTTGTGCTCGATTCCTGCCCGTTTTCCTTTACTATGCGTACAAGTATGAAGGTTAAATAGGTCTTCTATTTGGGTCACGCTATAAATTACATAAATAATTGCTATATACAACAACCGATGCAGAGATGCTCTACAGTGCCAAAATTTAAACACATCTAAATAACATTAAACCAGGCATAAGCCAACAATCATATTAATATTAGAGTTTGACCAACTAAGAGCATCTTCAGTTTTGACCCAATTTTTTAATCCAAATTTAGGTCAAAATTTGGGTACAAACTTATTTCGGGTCAACCGCACTCCAATGGCAAAATGATATTTTATCCAACTATATTATTTTTTAAGTATTCAATGGCAATAATGTAACTAATTAGAGAGGGGAACAAATTTGATTTCGGGTAGAGAGTGACTACAGTGTAAAAAAAGAGAACTCGCCCCACCTCCATAACCACCGCGAACATCTGAGGTTTTTCTCCCCCAAGGCTACCCGTGCTCTGGCAACCACCAATCACCACAACCCTCCGGCAATCACTCCAACAGTCCACCACTTACCACCACCCAAAGAACTCTGATCCATGTATTTACCTTTCTTTTCCATTTGTAAGAACTCGTTCCGGCGGTAGCCATGTGAATCTCCTAATCTCCGGCTCCGATTTCCATCATAGGAACTCGTTCCATCTATACGTCTCTCTCTCTCTCTAACTAGCCATTGGAAAAATAGAAAAAAGGGTTTTGGGTTGTCTTAAATTTGAGCAAAGAAATGGGTAAAACCCAAAATGAGGAAGGGTTTGGGTAGAAGATTGGAGATTTTTAAGATTTTTGTCCAAATTTTAAATTTGGGAAGGGTTTGGATCAAGATTTGAGATGCTCTAATAAAGTAAACTCAAAATGGGAAAATGATGGACCAGGACGTGTTTTGATAATTAATACCCTCCAAAGACATGCTAAGAATATTTGTTAATGTTGAAAATGTCCTTACCGGATATTAATTATCAAAACACGTCATTGACCGTCATTTTCCCAAACAAAATAATTGGAGAATTAAACCCAATTAATTCTGTGGGATAACTTGGACTTACGCATTCTTTGTGAGCAATAAAGTCACAGTGTGAATTAAAATTTGTTCCTGCATGCACAGGAGAAGCAATCAAATCTCCAGGAGCCGTGAGTGTCTTCGGTGTGGTGTGGGCGTCCAAAGCCTTCTGTCAAGCCCCTCTTACACGGATAGCAATAGTAGGCCAGCTAACTCATGCAACCGCCCTACCCAAGTATCAAAAAAAGAAGAAGATAGTTTTTGTCTTAAAAACGTTAAAATCATATTAGTTAGTCCGCCCAATATTTTTAAAAGAAAATCTAACATCCATCAATTCAAGATTTTTTTCTTAAAATCTTGGAGTGCCATCATAAAAAATTAAAGTGTCAAAATCATTTTCCTTAAAATAACTTCCTCGAAAGACATAAAGCATGTAAGGCCGAATCCAGTTTCCCCCACTAGCCCATGTTGTAAAAAGTGTATACACATACACAAATAGTGAAATGAAAAAGAAAACGAAAGCACTTCAAACTTTTTTCCTTTTTTTAATTTCTAGAGAGAATTCCATTAAAATTGAATAAATTACGGTAAAAAAAAAAGAATAATTCATCTTGACCAGCTATTAAAATAACCATATTGCACGAATAATTTATTATTCTTTACAAAATGCGGTGGGCCACATACAGAATTAGTAGCGATCATTGTAATTTAAATCTGAACTGTACGTTCACTATGTAGATCGAGTTTGACGCGTAAACAAACTTGGTTTTTTAAGGGTTTGTTTTACCCACATGTGGTTTGATCTTTGGGTTGGCTTTTACTCTTTTGTAGCTTTAATTAAGGGAAATGATATTGGCACTCCAAAAATTGATGCAAGCACTCTAAAATTAGTGAAACTCCAAAGCCATTTTCTTTTGTTTTTTGGAGTGCCTGCATCAATTTTTGGAGTGCCATTATCATTTTCCTTAATTAATGAGCCTATTTAACAAGCAAAGACTTCACATTAATTCTTAAGGGTTCTAATTACCTTAGGTTTCGGTTCTTCCTCTGATGCCTAAGATCGGGCGTTTTCAGTAGTGAATAAGTTTTGAAAAAGAATTTGTTGCAATCAAGGTGTTAGGTGTTTTCGGTAGTGAATAAGATGTGTCAAGTTATTTTCAATAGTGAATAAGTTGCATGTAAATGGGTTTGTAAGTAGAATTATTGTAGTAAGAAAAAATTTTGCTACAAAAGAGTAAAATTGGAAAACTATTTTCGATTGCCGGACACCGCACGCTGTGAGGGCCCACTCCGGCCTTGCACGGATGATCCGAGTCGTTCCATAATTTTAGAAAGAAAAAACAAGTGGATATCACGAAAAATTAGCTAGATCCGATATGTGTAGGTGCTCGGATCAAGCTTTTCATCTTTGAAAAATTGGAAAACCAATCTTTCTATTTTTTCCGAGTTTCCAAAAATGAGAAGCTTGATCCGAGCACCTACACATTCGGATCGAGTTGATTTTTCGTGTGACCCACTTGGTTTTTTTTTTTTTGTTAAATTATTGAACGACTTGGATCATTTGTGTGGGGCCCGGAGTGGGCCCCAAACGACGTGTGGTGGCCGGCCATCGCATTTTGCCTTGGATGACTGTAGCACTTCTCAAACAACAAGAAGCACGTGGTTGCTTCACTGATTTCATTGCTATTAATAATAAAGCCCATTTTTTGAACTTTATCTTGGATATTTGAAAGGATTGTGATTTTGGCATTCCAAAAATTGATGGATGAGCTCTAAAACTGAACTGTATTAATACACAAAATGACGTCGTTTTGGAGCCCCTCCATCAATTTTTAGAGTGCTAAAATCAATTTTCTATTTAAAAATATATTAGTGTATAAGTAAAAGAAATTTATTTTTTCGATTTCTCTCGTGGTGAAGATTTAATAATCCATAAGAGTTTGTTGCAAATGAACAAACGCGAAAAAAATATGAATAAGGACAAAAGGAAAAAAAAACCCAGAAATCTCCTCAAATGAACAAGGCCTAAGATAGTACTCATTGCGTTTGGTTCACAGTTTTGGAGTGAAAATTTTGTGTTAAAATGTAAAAACATGTGATTGAATGCCTCATCTCAAAGATGAGTGGGTCCCATTGACTCTCTCAGAAGAAAAAAAAAAAGTCTGTTCTGATCTCGTTCTTAAACACAAGCGTGATTTTCATGGTCTAATTAATTAATCAGTAGTCATTCATTAATTAATAGTATCAATATGCACGCGAAAAACAAAATGAAAAGTCACCCCTAACAATCTAGGCACGAGCCTCACGGTTTATCGTAATGACTATCCAAAGATTAATTTAATTGGTTAGATTTGACGATTGAAACTAATTACTAAGTAAAGAAACAGATGAAAATCGTGCTATTGAGATTTGCGAGAAACTAAACAAACAGTGACCATACTGACGTTGCACCGACAGCTACGCAGGGTCCATGGAGGGTTTTGCGTGAAAAATTCGAGCCATTCAATGATTTTTTTTTTTAAAATTGAGTAATCCCAAGAAAAATCAGCTCAATCCGATATGTGTAAATGCTCGATCCATTTCTCCAATTTTTCAATCAGATAACAGAATTGAACGACTCGGATTTTCCGTGCGAGACCCGTAGTGTGCCCCATGTAGTCGTCGGTACAAGTTCGGTATGGCCACCTAATAAGCACATAATATTGTATATTATTGTGCTTAATTCATCATGTTTATCATGTTATTATAGTTATTATTAATGTTTTATATGATATTGCGCGTGAAATATGTTTTTATTGGTTTCAGATAATTTAATATAAAGTATATCTGTTGACACCAAAATTTGACTTGACCACTCGCGCTCACAAAATGAAGCCGCTCTTGTTTGGGCCATGCAGGTGGATTTGAAGTGCAAAGATTAAAGGAATAAATAATGGGAAATTGAAAGTGGAAAGAATTTTTTTTTAAAAAAAGAAAGGAAATTGGAGGTGCTCATTGAATTATAACTACCCAATATACTCCTTCCGTCCCAAAATATTTGGTATTTTTCGATATTCGCGCCGTTCTTTAAACTCTTATATCTCCCAATTTATGATATTTTTTATAATTTTAAAAACTTTGTATTATAGATCTAATCGAGAACTATCAAACAAGATCCATATTGCATATTGTTAGAGATTCATATTGGTAGATACAAATGATTGAAAACTGACATAAATATCGAAAAAGTCCAAATAATATGGGACGGAGGGAGTAAGATCCATTTGCTTCAAGATTTAAATACGCCTGAAATGCCAGTGGCAAAATTCTATTATGCTTTCCGAAGTGAAGTGTACGCCCACGTGGCAGCTTTTCATCCGTTGGATCATCCCATGGTTAAGTTTGACTTCTCATCTGGACCATTGATCTCTTTGCTCACCTAGGCGCAATGCACTGGATAATTTTCCAGCCCTTGGTCTTGTTATAATAGACGACAACATATTTATATTGCTGGCATGGGTTCTAATTCAGCAGTAATGAATGAGCTTCCATA